>NC_056737.1:650778635-650796135 GCF_019279795.1 Protopterus annectens
AGCCCCATGGGCCCCAATATGGACACAATGGGAACAAGCCTCCCACCCACTGCTACTCACAAGAGCAGTCCACGTCCAGAAGGTGCCTGGCCTGGAGGCTGAGCAGGAGGAGCGTGTGGACCCTGTGAATGTGTACTGTGTGCTTCAAGGTGATTTAGCACATCCCACATGTGTTTGTGGAGCCTGCTATGGAACAGACCCTGGACCTGACCTCAGGGGACAAGATCATGTCTATGTCTGCCCCCTGGGGGACGACAACATCGCCTGAGTTGGTTCCACCTGAAGGTAGTGCTGGGCCAGTACATGAGGAGGCCCCAGGGTTGGTCCCACATGTGATGTGGCCTGGTAACATGGGCAGATGAGTTTGGAAAGATGGTTCTGCTGGCAAATATTCCATAAACATGCTATTGTATCACTGATATAGAACATATGTGGGTAGCAATTGTCTACACAATCCTGGAACATGCACAACAGCATGCATAGAATTCCCCAATAACACAGAATCTCAGATATGCAGCAATCATATAGCAAGCATACCACAGGCATATATAGAATCATAGTGGCCCTGACAATGACATGCAGGTGAATAGTCTGTAACAGGCCTGCAATTATAGTCTCCACACAGGGAACATGGCTACAAACACATAGCACAAAGTGTGGTACAATACTATATCTGTCCCACTGGTAGGTAAGCTGTAGCTATACCTATTGAGTTTTGTGTACAGTTTGTTGTCGCTGATATACTGGGGGGGGGTGACAGTGATGTGTATTAAGAACTGTGGTAACCTTGCTGTATGAGTTGCTCAGACCTGTTTCCATCTTTGTCTTTCAGGCAAGATGTCACATGGCTGGCTCCCGGCTTACTCAGCTGCTGAGAATGACATAGTGATAAACAACCTAATCCAGCACTACCCTGTTCTGTTTGGCTGGGCCGCCCATGAGCAGCAGGAGCAGACCACCCTGTGGAATGACCTAGTCCACAGGGTCAATGATGTTGGACTGCACAACCGCAGTTATGAGCAGGTCCGGCATCATTGTTCTGACCTGCTTTGCGATGCTTGTTGGCGTGCTGCTGCAGTCCAGGGATCACCTCACTACAGGGGGGCCATGCCATCCACCCCCCTCGACATGTGTTGAGGAGCTACTCGCCAGCCTCATGGCACATGCCCGTCTGCATAGCCAACAACTGCCAGACACCATTGTGGAGGTGGGTGCTACGCACATACCGGCTGAGGAGCATGCAGGTAAGGCCACAGGGCACATCAGTAGATCACTGTTGTGTATGCATCCACATCTGTACAGGTAGAACATGCGTATCTGACATGTCATAGATATAGTTTGTTGCTGCATAGTAGTGATAAACAGATGTGCATATGTGGTAGTATTGTGGACATGTACTGTTGATGTACTATAATGCTGCACCCAGCCTGTAGCAATGCCACAAGTGTGGCCACTGACTTCGCATCTCTCATCCTCTTATGTAGGTTTGTCCGGTATATCACCAAGGCAGCAGCCTGTAGCCAGTGAGTATGGTTTATGTTGATGCTTGCCAATACACCGGGCATGTAATGGCTATGGTATATTCCATGCACACATCTAACACACCTATCCAGAAATCATGCTGTACATGTGCATGTATTGTTGCTGTTAAATGCACGGCATCACAGTGGTGACCATGATGGGGTATTGGAAGGGTGTGTCAGACACCTGCAAGATAACTAACATCCTGTCATTGCAGAATGTGTCCACAGGGAGTAACATAATGGTGGGAGACATGGCCTACAGTAGGGACATGTGTGAAACATCACCCGTATACAGTGCAACAACAGTGTATATACCAGTAGTACAATGGCAACTGTTACAGAGTTACACTATGGCATAACATATTACTGTGGTCCACATTATCAGCTGGGACTAGGCTGTAACATGTGGTGTGCAGTGTATGGGACACTGCAAACTGACACACATGTGTAGGCCTTACTTGTCAAGCATCTGCAAAAAGGCTGAAGGTGGGGAGTGAGCATGATACACCAGTGCACTTCAGCAGAGATCCTAAGGATGCTAAGAATGGTTGTATCTGCACACAGTTAGGTTCAGGAACTGTGGCAGATGTAACCCTACCCCCACAGCAATAGTGATGGCAGTGTGTGAACATCATGGGATGTGCACATGAGTAGACCTTGCAATCATGCAGATTTGGGGGACACATGTAGGGCAAACTGAATACACACTGGCAAATGCAGATGGCCCATGCTAGTATTCCCCTGCCAGGAGTAGTGACTGCTGTAGTACACATAACAATAGGTGCAACAAACCGTCATGATAAGGGTGTGGACACATTTGCACACATGGAGTGTATGCATAGCGGTCAGCATCTGCACACCTAACACATTCCGTAGACACTGCATGTGAATGTACAGGACATATGTCACATATTGGGCTCATGTACTGTTAATATATGCAGTGATGTGGTCCCATCGCAGACCAAGGAATGGTGCGTCATTTCAATAAGGGTGTGTACACTCCCCATAGCCGTGGTATGTTCTGATGGTTGTCAGTGTAATAGTATTGGATTGGTCATACATCGTCCGCTGATGTTGAGATCTGTAAACCAGACATCAGGCATTCCCAATGACATCTGTCCACATATCATCCCAGGTATATGTTGCTGAAAAACATAGGGGCTGTGAGCATTAGAGCTGACATAACTGACACAGTACTACACATTCAGCAATGGGTTGTACACCTGTGAGATTTGGTGTACAGTACATGGCAGGGTGCAGAACAGGTGCACAGATATACTGTGTACATGGGTGCAGTGGTATCCAGGGGAAGGGGCATCACCTACTAACACAGCACATGCATCACACACATGTATATTGTTGCTAGCATGGATTGACTATAGCTGCACTGCATGCTGTTGTGTACCAGATGTTATGCATATTGACAAATGGGTAATAGGAGAACTATGTGTACTATCATTGAAACCTCACCTGCATGTGTGTGTGTGTGTGTGTGTGTGTGTGTGTGTGTGTGTGTGTGTGTGTGTGTGTGTGTGTGTCTCTGTGGGTGGTTATTTTGTCTGTATGGTCACTCCGGTGAAGTGGAGGGAGGGTGATGCAAGTAGGATGCATGTGTGCATGTGTGTTTGTTTGTGTGGGTGTCCATGTATGCACATGTGTGATTGTGAGGCTGTTCATACAGAAGTACTTCCCTTTGGGATCGTGCAGTGCATAGACATGGACTGACACATGACACACCAGGAATATTTGTCATGTATGTAATCACAGGACAGTTGATAGTATAATAAGGTCTGTAGCATGGAACATGCATTGAGAGAGAAGGTAGACACCAGGTATACCCTTAATATCACATTCAGCAGAGAGGTGACTGACAACCCACGTATGCAGCACTACAGATGCATTGGAGAATTACTAGACAACACCAGGGAGTGTATCCATATATTACAGTTGTCACATGATAGGTTGATTGAGCAGCATATCTGGCATATACTGAGCAATACTTACAGATGACACTCCAGTGTGTGATATTATGGAGTGAACATAGTAGCCCCTCACATATAGGGGCCATGCTCATGCTGTCCAGACATACACAGGGTGAACACTGAATGATAGCAGTGAGGCCATGTAAAACCACTCCACTCAGGTCAGGCTGGTAATGGAGTAAGAGGTCTGGTGTTGTGATCACTTGTCTAGGCATTTAGAGGAATGATACATTAATGAGTGGTATTAATGAGTTTATGTTACCAAGTGTGATGCAGGATGGAGAATGCATGGCAATAAATGTGGGACTGTCTGTAAAGTCACGGACAGGTAGGTATTAAGGTGGTGTGTGTGTGTGTGTGTGTGTGTGTGTGTGTGTGTGTGTGTGTGTGTGTGTGTGTACTGTTATGCAATGCTGTACAGGTCTTAAAGTGCATTTCTTGCTTTCCCCCACAGGTGGCAAGGTGGGTAAGGGTCCATCCTGCATGCAATATGATGTTGGTGTCCATACAGACACCGAAGATGATAGTACTGTTGAGGCACAGGTGGGGTTGTCAGAGGCCAAAACAGTGCCATCATTTGATATCCCCTTTTAGCCACCCCAACCCCAGACACAGTTTCAGTGCCTATACATACCCCATCACCAGTGGCCATAGCAGAGGGACAGCTGGCATTTGGTGGCAGTGCACAGGAGAGTGTGGTAACCATGCCTACTGTGTCTGGTCACAGCAGACATAGCTGGATGTCCGGCAGAGCACCACACAGGCAGATGTCCAGGGGTGCTCATAGTAGGGCCACTGGTCATCATGCCCCTGGCAAACGTGCCACAACTGGTAACACCAAGCGCATGTTTCAGGCTGTCATGGTGGTGCAGACACGTATGGAACATTACACTAGACAGGGCCTGAGGCTGCAGAGGGCTGCTCTCACATCTGTAAGTGACAACTTCCGTTAACTGTGTAGTGCCATCCGTGCTTATACCAATCTCATAGATAGATGGTCTGGTGAGATGATGGCCCTCATCAACTGTGGTTTGTCCATGCTTCAACATGTGGTGGGAGTGCGGCGATGGCCACGTGGATGTAGGCCAGCAACGCCAACAGCTGGCAGTCAACGTGGATGTGCTAGGACACCAAGGGGCTCCTGTAGTGGCAGTACCAGCCCTGGTATTGTGGGGGGTGCTGTCTAAACCACACCACAGCAGGCCATGAGCAGGAGAGACCTGGTTCCAGTGAACATCTATCATCATCAGGGGAGAGTAGCACATCGAGGCCTGTACCTGGACGTACCCATGGAACCCCTGGCAGGCACAGTCCACATGTCCATGGCTGGAGGCAGTGAACTGCACACCCTGACAGGTATGGTCTGCAGCTTTCCATAAACACCTGTGTAGGGCAGCCACATGGCAGAACTGTGTGCATGCATACCCACACACTATACAAACACACCTAAGGCAACCCCATACCTACACACACCACATCACCATGCCCAGTTCACCTCATTACACCCCTCACTCACACACATGGTTTTAGATGTATGGCACACCCTCGGCCTCTGACAACCCAACAACACACTCTGTGCATATGATGATAGCTGTGCCACATCCCTGTCATCCATAACGTTGATGCAGGGACAGGCTAATATGATTCTGATGCACACAGTGATTGTACTACAGTGTACCAAAGTACTGCAGTGTAACATGTTGTCAGGAGTAAAGTTTAATGAACACATGTCAGGTAGTGTAGCCATCCAGCAATGATGCATTATAGCTGTTAGTAACACTGGTTGATTGTGGTCTCCATAATGTTATCCATTTGTGTTGCAGGTGAACATGTGACAGCACAAGGATGGTCTTCAGTCATATTCCACAATGGGGTATGACACTGTGGTGACACCATGGCTGTGACCTATCTGGGGTACAGTTGAACACATCACAGGTTTGTATAACAGTTATTGCCTGTGCCACATGGACAGGTGACCCGCTGGGACGTGTATAATCTTGGCAACACTGGAACTAGACTCCTACCTAGGTATGTAGTGCTACTGAAGTGTGTGGCTTTCATTGCACACACCACACAGCGTTTAGGATGAGGTCTGTTCCAGGTTACCTGTTACATGCAGAACATCTGCAGACATGTACAGTATGCTAATGGGGGATGTAATGGGTGTATATGGACAATACATAGTGTGACATACCTTCATATACACATTAACAGACACATAACAGGCAGACAAACGTCCAAGATACCTGAGCCTATCACTGCTAATGAACTTGACCGTGTGTCCAATGTGTTATAGATAGGCTGCACACAGCACATGCATAACTGGGCTGGATTGTGGTATCAGTTACCTGTATGGTTGATGGTGACAGTGGTAACCATAAAGTGGTACATGGGACATATACCAGGTGTACCTTGGTGTAATGACAGTATACACAGCATCCACATCCCCCAGTGGATATTGTACTCCCTGAAACCTATGATGACACTGACATACCCACCATCACACATTACCCACGACTGCGATACAACCCATTGTATATCCCAACAGTGGTACTACAAGGATATACATCTAATGCACATGCCACAGGCATAGTAGGGTGTTGCATTGTCATGCCTTACCTATGGGCAGCAACAACACTATCTGTACTACTGTGTGGCAATGGGTAGTGTAATAGGAGTATGTGGGCTCAGAATGCTGTACCCTACAGATATATGGACATGCACACATACACACACTTGCCAGAACTTAATGGGTATCCTATGCCTATCTACCCATTTGTACAACACTGCTGTGCTGGTACTGCAAGGCTCGTGTAGCCGGTATGGAGAGGAGAGTAACAGTGTACATGTAATGTCCCATGCAGCAGCAGCCACAACTGACTATGGCAATGGGTGTTGCGGTGGTTGTGAAGGCCCTCATGGAATTTCCAAGTACAGGTGTGCTAACACACAGACACTGCTATACCCAGTAATACACATGTACACATGCATTAGTACTGGGGTGCATCGCAGCAGGTGCTCATAGCTGTATACCTAGTTATTGTCTATGGAGAGATGAGTTGTGTAGGGGATGTGTGCACAGTGGTATCCTGCCACCTGCCATGTGACAGCAGCCATTCTATTGACAGGCGCCACTGTGGTGACCCTCAGGGTGAGAGTGACATGCATCAGCCAATCCTCTGGATGCCTCCTGCACATAGCCACTGAGGTGATCAAGTTGACGTGTATGCAACATGTATTACAACACATGGTCAGTGTCTGTGATGGAGATCTGTACCCAAGCATGTTTTGTTGACTGTGGTAGTGTAGTGGAGGTACCCATGGCATGTGGTGCGTACAGGGTGTTGTCTCCTATATGTGCTAGTTCTTACACAGCTGGGCAGACATGTAAGTGTCAATCATGCATAGGTTGCCTGTACATATCCCAGCTGGATACCTGCCATCTGTACACCTGTACAAGGACTGACAGTCATCAGTTTGGCAAGTAGCTATGCAGTAGAATGAATGTGTTGACAGATAGATGTTTGACAACAATATGTATGCCATAACTACATGTTGGATGCCCTCGCTAACATGTGCTGTACAGATGGAAGTCTACAGTTACATTCCACATGACAGATTATTATCCAGTAGGGGATATATATTGTGACACAGTTAACACACCAGGGATAGAACAGGGAGGCCTCAGAGTCCAGATATGCCTGCAGGTGTGCCTGTTATCAGTACTACATTTAGCACTGTACTCTTGCCTGAGAAAGTACTGTCAACAGTAGCACCACCATGATACACTACATGCCAATATGACAGCACGTACCCTGGGCTACTACCCCTGTATGTAACACATTCACATGGATAACAGTGCTGTACAGGCTTCATATACTTCTGCGTCCCAGACATGACACTCACACCCCTTGCTACTGTAATGACAGCACATAGGCACATGTGTTGTACATGGGATTACATACACTTATTACAGATGTCATTACCCTGCTATATTATTGGACTGGGTGGTGTGAACTGGTTACCAGGGCTAAGCCATGCTTAACAGGTATCAACATTGCTCTACTATAACAGCTAAGCTGATTTGTGCACTGGTAAGCAAAGCCTACACTGTGTAAGCACCCGTACATTTACCCATAGCTTAGCACCGCTTAGCTTCACAGAAACCCATGAAAACACGCTTAAAGCTGCTCAAAACTGCCTTAACCACTCTGTATCTGACAGCCTTTGTTCTGCCCAGCAACAAAATGAACAGCCCTTGACCCAGGACCCTGTACACTATGGTCACAACACTTAACCACTACACCATGACCATTGTGAAGACAGCTGTTGTTTTTCCAATATATCTGTCAATACACATATTGATTAGTATTGAACAATTGCCTTTACTTCCACAATTGTGTAGTACTTTTTATTAATATGACTGTTGCATCACATATTTTGTTTTATCATAATATATACATATCAGATACATATGGTGAGATACATCTGGGAGGGTATACACAACCATGATATTTACACATGACAGGAATATGGATATATACATATACATATGTTGATACATGTCTACATGTACATGCACATGTATATTCATACATATGTCTGTATACACATCTGTATAGTGCATCATATATATGGCCATGTGTAGATCTCTTTGTGTATATATATATATATATATATATATATATATATATATATATATATGTATATCTAGATATATGCATAAATAGCTATATATGTATGCACATCCTATGTGTACAGATATGCCTATTAATATAGATATATATGTAGATATCTATAACTATATGTGCATATCTATCCTGATATACCTATTATTGTCAATATATATATATATATATATATATATATATATATATATATATATATATATGTGTGTGTGTGTGTAGATATCCATAAGTATATGTGCATATGTATCTTTATCGGTATATGTGTAGATATATATTGCTGTGTATATGTATATACTTGAATGTTTATATATATATATATACATATATATATATATATATATATATATATATATATACATACATATCCATCTATGTATATTGATATGTATAAATGTATATATCTATATAGATATATGGATAATTATATATACATATATGTTAACCATATGTCCAGAACATGGAGTGGAGTCCTAACTCAGCCCCAATAGTCCCAACCTCTTATTGCAAGGGGATGTCAGGTATGTATTGCAGGTATATATGTAGACTGTTGCTACTGTAATAGGGGTTGACTTAACAGACATGTTGTGTCTGGGAGGTCACATCTGCTTTTAACCTGTGCACCACTGGCTACTGACAGACATCCTAAGAACATCATAGTACAGTACCACTGCTACCACAGTAATGATCCTATGGACTACAACAAAGATATGGCCAATAAACATGGACAGTCTGACATACTCTGTTCAGTCCAGAGGTATACACAGAACCCCTTAGTGCAAGACATGTGGATAAAGCCTGACAATGTGGATTTTAACAGCCATGTAGATGGGTATATCACGTAAATACTGGAATACATTTGCCCCCATAGGTTATGCATTCTCACACTCCTGTCTATCCTGACACATGATAACTACTGGTGCAGAAGTCACATGGCCACATACTACCCACTAGCTAGTGGCATACATCTGTGCAGCATCTAATAGCTTTGCCAGAAATACGTGACAGTTATGGTGGCCCGGCAGCAGTACATCTGGCAAATATCTGGACATATCATCACACTGGGTAAGTACACTAAGGTGCTAGGCATGTAACAAGGCACTGTGCAGGCTACATGCAGACTGCCACAACACTGGCCTACATTTCTTATAGGGGAATACACATGTACCTGAAAATATAGCAGGCTCTACAGGCATGTCACAGCACAGAGTAACAAATACTTGAGTGAAAGTGCATAACCACAATCAATGTGAACACAGCCACATATGGTAAGCTAGCTTAATATTACAGTATATGGACTGTCTGATCAACACCATTATTATATGTGTCACTCACACACTAACCCTACATATACTGGGCCATTACACAGTGTGGTCTAATGCCTGTCTGTGGTATGGGACATGTGTGTGTTTGGCCCTACAAACATGTAAGCCAACAGGGCACCATAAACTGGAGTAGCATGTAACATCAGATAGAACAGGACCTAGAACAATGACATCTACCACAGTCTGTACACAGCCAAAGGTACATATTCGCAATACACACACTGTCAACAATCACCATAAGTACACAGACCTCAGTACTGTACACACAACCACAGAATGCCCAGGTTATGTCCTCAAATATAAAACCTACTATACATAACATGTGTAGCAGTCTGGTATCTCACTGGCTTGTTATCAGATATGATTTCAATAAATAATGGTGTACAGAACATATGCATCTCTTACTGCATGACATATGTACAAAGGTTGACAGAGTTGTGGCTGGAGGCACAAACGCAGGGCCAATATTGACATGTTGCTGTGATAACCTCATTAATTTGCTGTTGTAACAGGGTTTGTTGTGACATATGTCCTATGAGGGATATGAAGTCAGTAACTCTCATGGCTGTCACCATGTACTGACTGCAATTCTCACAGTATGCTTCTGCAGTTCTCAGATAGGTGCTCTGTGAGTAACACAAGAAACAAAAGGCACCACACACTGCCCAGTCTGCAGATGACCCTACAGATGGTGGTTTTCTTAAAAACATAGCACTGTCATGACAGGTATTAAAACATGTAGACCAGCCATATCCACACACACCCTGTTAAACCATTACTCCAAATGCAGAATAGCAACAATTACATTCTGTAGTCATGTCAGGCACATCCCCCTCCTGTGTGTTGGCCTGTTTCCACAGTGTATGTAGTTATAGGTAAATCACAAATCCATATATGATGCTGTTTGTCAAACACCAGATCTATGTCCTGCTCATAGTGAATGAAAAGGGCCAACACCAACATGCTGTTCCTAGATATTGGAATGTGTTTCCATACAATTGACTATGGGAATGTTACCACAGCTGTCCCACATGCAATCAGCTAGAGAGGGCTGCAATTTGTGCAGAGGCCATCAGCTGATCATGAGCATCACTTACAAAACACATGCTGCTGCCTAAGCAAAGCAGGTGTAATTCTCCACATCCACCAGAGAGGGAGTGAGAGAGACAGACAGAGACAAAGTAAGTCACGGAGGGAGTGGGAGAGTAAAACCTAACCATGTTTGTGACACACACCTACCAGTACAGGGTTTCAAACCCCTGACTGACTATGTATTGCTATCACATGTCTAAGCAGTTATTGCATGCTCCACATGGCTTACATGTTGAGGAGCTGTCCAAACGTATATGTGATGGTGAGTGATATCTGCAACAGTGATATGGTAGTGATACGGTAAGTGTAGTACATGTGCTTGTCCACATGAACAGGTGTCAGCGTCAACACAGCCACACTCTCATAGGTGCTCACACACATTGACACACTTGGCAGGGTCAGGAATACACTTTCTAACTAGTTAGTTTCCCACAATACAGTACTGGGCAGGTTACACATGCACTACAGGGGTTATCCGGAGGTTATATGGGCAAACGGTATGTGAAGGTGTCTGACAACAGACAGCATGTTTCAGTATGCCAGTGGGGGTTGTAGTGAGTGTGAATGTGGTCGAAACCATCATACACCACACACACAGGCATAGGGTGCCAGTACTGACATGCATGCGTGCATTGCTTCACGGGTGTGTAGCAGTTGACTGCGGCAGAAGGCTATACAAGGCTAGGTGAAGGGTTTACCTTGGCATCAGGCCACATGACAATGGTCTGCAGTGTGGCTCAGGGATGTAATGCCTGGATTGGCCCACACAGGTGGGTATTGTATTCACCATCCATTCACCTGGGTAACTATTGTGTGTGGCCATTGCTGTGCAATGCTTGCCATGTATGTGTTCTTTAGTCCATGACATGGATGCTGTCTGGGATGTGCACACATCCCACATGCATGTACAGTGATATGTGGAACTGTACCTGGGGTGTCTGGTCCATGTTGTGTACACAGATTGTTATCATCAGATGTACCTGTCCTGGCCTCATGTGCTGGGAACTGGAAATGGACAGCAGGTTGACCCTGCACCTACATTGATAGCATGATACAGGTATTCATTGGTGTCAGTGGCATCTGTCCATACAGGCCATGTGTTTAAGGCATGGTATGTCCTTTGTGGGTCACATTTGATGGCACCACAGGTGTTGCAGGCATCTAGTGGGGAACATAGTGAAGGCACACTGTCTGCATGTACATGCCTATTGTACTGATGGACTGGGTGCCATGCCCTCTATAGTCCACTGCAACCACACCATAGTTACTATCTGTGGGCAATATGCAGGGTACAACTAACATAGTGGTTGCCTAGGCAAATGTGTTTGTGTATGAGACATGGGTTAAGAGTGTTCTCTGTGTAATACAAGGGTTACTAACTTTGTTCGCCAGACCTTGATGTCACATGTAGGGGTATGGATTGCCACCCCAGCCTCTCAGCTATGTCACATCTGTTATCCTTGTAAGGTGGACATTATGACATATAATAGGGCCACCATATAAGAAATTTGCAAACCCCGCTCTACAATGAGTCCAGTTGTTACGCACTCACAGCCACCTCCACACAGGATATGAATGACAAACACAGACACACACACACACACACACACACACACACACACACACACACACACACACACACACACACACCCACACACACACACACACACACACACACACACACTTGCCATGTCTGTGATTAGAACTCCTACCTAACTAGTTTATTACACTACAATATAATGCAGTTATAGGACGTGCCACAAAGACTACTGGAGTACTCCTTCCCCAAAGTTGTATTTTGCTGGGTATGACATCAGCAGGCTTGCCAAAGAAGGTCATTGGAGGTTGTAGTGGCTGAGAATGGCCTCAAAAGCATTGCACCCTACACAGACAAAGAAACACACACACAAACATCCACACTTGCCATGTGTGGGAATAGAACCCCTATCAAAATACTTTATCACACTACAGCATTATACTGTTATGGACATAACACAGAGATTACTGGGCTACTCCTTTCCCAAAGGTGTATTTCACAGTGAATGACTTCAGCAGGCTTGCCAAAGTAGGGCATTTGAATTGTAGTGAGTGTGACTAGCCTAAAAAGCATTGCACCCTACACAGACAAATAAACACACACACACACATCCACATTTGCCATGTGTGGGAATAGAACCCCTACCAAAATACTACATCACACTTCAGCATTATGCTGTTATAGGCTGCAGCACAGAGATTATCGGGCTACTTTTCCCAAAGGTGTATTTTACAGTGAATGACAGCAGTCTTGCCACAGTAGGGTGTTTGAATTGTAGTGAGTGTGAATAGCCTAAAATCAATGCCCCCTAAACAGACAAAGACACACACACAGTTGCCATGTCTGGGATTAGAACTCCTACCTAAGTAGTTTATCACACTACAACATTACACAGTTATAAGATGTGTCCTGGAGATTACTGGGCTACTTTTCCCTAAAGGTGTATTTCACAGTGAATGGCATCAGCAGCTTTGCCAAAGTAGGGCATTTGAATTGTAGTAAGTGTGACTAGCCTACAAAGCATTGCTCCCTACAGAGACAAAGAAACACACACACACAAGCATCCACACTTGCCATGTGTGGGAATAGAACCCCTACCAAAGTACTATATCACACTGCAGTATTACGCTGTTATAGGATGCACCATGGAGATTACTGGGCTACTTCTTTCCCAAAGGTGTATTTCACAGTGAATGACATCAGCAGGCTTGCCAAAGTAGGGCATTTGAATTGTACTGAATGTGACTAGCCTAAAAAGCACACACAGTTGCCATGTCTGGGATTAGAACTCCTATCTAACTAGTTTATCACACTACATCATTACACAGTTATAGGACACGCCACAGAGATTACTGGGCTACTTCTTTCCCAAAGATGTATTTCACAGTGGACGACATCAGCAGCCTTGCCAAAGTAGGGCATTTGAATTGCAGTGAGTGTGATTAGCCTAAAAAGCATTGCACCCTACACAGACAGGGACACACACACACACACACACACACACACACACACACACACACACACACACACACACACACACACACACACACACACACACACAAACACTTATAGTGGCCATGTCTGAGATTAGAACTCCTACCTAACTAGTTTATCAGACTACAGCACTATGCAGTTATAGGATGCACCACAGAGATTACTGGGTTATTCTTTTCCCAAAGGTGTATTTCACAGTGAATGACATCAGCAGCCTTGCCAAATTAGGGAATTTGAATTGTAGTGAGTGTGACTATCCTAAAAAATATTGCTCCCTACACAGACAAAGACACACGCACACAGTTGTTATGTCTGGGATTAGAACTCCTACTTCGCTAGATTATCACATTACAGCATTACGCAGTTATAGGATACACCACAGACATTAGTGGGCTACTCCTTCCCAAAGGTGTATTTCAAAGTGGATGACATCAGCGGGCTTCTCATAGTAGGGCTATGGGGAGGGCAGTGTGTGTGCATGGGCCATAACCCATTCATCTAGATGTAGACACACCACATGGAGGCACACACAGGTTTATATTCTGCAGGTACGTGTATACAACTGCTAGATGACTACTGCCTTGTACAGTCATGTTGCACAGCTAGCACTTGCACCACAGAGTCTGTAATGCTGATGGATACCAGTGGCTAATTTCTACAGTGAGTGACATTTACTCATCATGTGGTTGTAGCCATTTAGCTGTGTGCTGGGTGGGACAGGCCTCATGATGGAAGGCTCTTTGTCACTGTCACTCTCTTCCACACATCTATGTATGTCTACTTTTGGCATATTATAGTGTGTTGTCTTTGGATATATGTCTGTATTCCTATCCAATGTGTGTGCAAAGCATAACTGGTTCATATTGAGGAGTGTATGCACTAACAGCTGCAACTGTCAGATATGTATGGTCCACTGTTGTTGGCAGACATGGGCTTCATTTAAGTGTTTGAGCATGCCCAGTATGCCCTTCTGTATTGAATGCGTGGATCCATTCTAGGTAGTTTGTACTCCACTGCAGAGCTTTGTGTTCTACACCTACAGGTAGCAAACTATTTCTGCAGGAAATCTGTAGCTCAGTTGGCAATATGGGGTCAACATGTGCAAGGGATAGTGTGTACTGTAGGTGATTGTGTCTGTGCTGCTTCTGCTACATGGTACTGGTGTTAGTAGAGATATTCAGACATGTGTACTTTTATACACTGTGATGTTTTAGGTCCTCAAGTACTGTCAGGTGGACATTCTTGCTCAGAGTGATGTCCTAGGGAACACAGGGTGAATGCAGCTGTGTCCAGTATTGTGGGAAAACACCTACATATTCATGGAAAGTTATGCCATTCTGGAGGGGGAGCTGCAGACACTTGCTGCTAGGTCTGTGTATCCAGTTCATCACCTTGGTACAGTGCTGGCAGAGGATCCCATACTTGTACATCCATCGACATGACAGCATGACCTTATCTTGCTGTGGCAATACCTCACAGCTGTACAGATTCACACAGGGTATCCTGAGGCAGGGGTCATAAGTCAGGACATTGCCCCTATTGTGGTGTATGGACAGGTTTCTAGCCACCCATTTTTGTTTTTGCAGCCAGGGGTAGTATGTGTACATGGCTGTGTGTCCGATCATGCACATTCCATGCTGCCCATGCTCCCAACCCCCTCTATTATTCTGTCCTCTTCCATACATTATGCATACATTCTCTGATACTTTCCCTAACGTTATCACCACATCATGGCTGTGTTTTGGTGTTGGTCCACAGTTCACGCAGTGGGACATTTTGGACATGTTACTGCGGTTTGTCTACATGACCTTGCATATGGCTTATGTGGAGTGTGTTATGTTGTTATTTGGGTGTCCATGACAAAACATACATTGGCAGTATGGGTGAGAAACAGGCCTTTGGCAGAGATGCAGGCCAGCTGTAGCAGGCTGTTGCATTCTGTCAGTCCTACAGTACCAGACTGCCATACAGTATACTCCCCTGGGGTGACAGGGTAGGTGTGCTTGGTGTTCATGCCAATACTTTCTATCAGTATTGATCAGGTGGTGTGGATGCTGGCAGGGTGCTACTTATAGCTAGGGACACACCTGCATGGGACACCAGCACTGCATGCTGCATTCTTTTGCTATTGCCCTACACAGGTGGGGATCATATTGTACCCATTCCCAGCAGCAGGGATACAACCAGAGAGGTACATGTGGGTGGTGTTTAGGTGAGCTGGGTGCATGTGTACTATGGACACTACTTGCATCTGACTCAGAGATATGCATGGGGCATTCCAGTTATGCTGGCTTGTGCAAGGACATCAGTTGTTTCCCAATACATGAGTCCTATCACCTTTGTGATCTGCAAGTGTTCGGCCAGATGACATCTGCATTCGCTACTACAAGCCCAGATAATGTGATGCATACCTGTATGTACAATTCCAAGGGTGTGTCCATTACATGGTTACCCATTATATACTGTATGTCTGGGGTACTTTTCCCTGTGTACTGCTTGTATATCTAGCCCAACAGTCATGCCATGTCCATCTTTCAGATGTTGACACATATTACCACCATAAATTTACAATGGCTTACTGCTAGCATGTGTTATACTGGGGCAAATTGTCTTTGGCACTGCAGTTGTGAGGACTTGGCCCTGTCATCGGTGGTATTGGGCAATGGCCACAAGGTCAAACCTCAACATGCATGCATACTGACCACTCTTACACAATATGAAGCACACACCAACCTAACACACACATACCTGCATATTATACAAATGCTACAATATATCTTGCTACCATGGCCACCTCTGGTCATCTGTGCTCCACTGGTATTATACCTACACATACATGTTACTACATGTCTACATCAGATTGGGGGGCACACCTGACTGTTACTACATTTCTACATAGGATCTAGGGTGGCACACCTGACTTTTACAATGTGTGTACTTCAGATTGTGGGAGCACACCAGACCGTTACTACATTTCTACATAGAACTGGGGGGGGCACACCTGACTGTTATTACATGTCTACATAGGATTTGGGGGGGCACACCTGACTGTTACTACATTGCTATGCAGGATTGGGGGGCACACCTGACTGTTACTACATTTCTACATAGGATTGGGAGGGCACACTTGACACTTGTACACATTTTTATGACTGTACTGGTATGTCAGGTACTCCATTTCATTCTGTTTTCTAACCTATCATGCTGACTAGAGGCTGACTGATTGACCTACATATTATTTTCTGACTTCCTACCCTTCAGAACTAACATCCCACTGCCTGACCCCGATGTAGTCTGTCTGTGTAGGCCTGGAGGGGGGGGGTTACCCATAGACATCATTCAGAGGCCTTAGCACAGCCTTTATTTGTGTTTGTCTACACCTGTAATGCTGGCTGAGACTGTTTTTGGGTATGTGAACCTCCCTGACTGGCATGTGTGTGTCATATGGACACACGTGGCCCAGCACATTTCCTGCAGTAGGTTTTGTCACCATGCGTAGTACTGGCTACTATGGTGACACCAGTATTTGTTACAGATCTCATGCTGCCATTATAGGTGTCTGCTATCTGCTGGCATCCCATTCAGCCACCTGATTCCCTTGCATGCTCACATCCATACCATAGATACAGGTAACAATGCATACTACTCCATTCAGCAGTTGGTAAGGAGAGTGACTTACCTTGTGGGTGTGCCAGTATTGAGGATGGTGCTGGAGGGCTGCCTATGTCTGATGCACATAGTACACTCCCTATACATGGTTGAGCACAGGCAGTGTCATGTTTGGCATCCCTTTTACTGTATGTGTGAGTCAGAAAGAAGTGTCATTCCCTGGGTCCCTCCTGTGTCAGTGTATGTGCTATGC
>NC_056737.1:650801135-650921135 GCF_019279795.1 Protopterus annectens
TCAGTATTTCAGGATTGCAAACATATAGTGTTTCTATATATATATATATATATATATATATATATATATATATATATATATATATATATATATATATATAGTTGTTTACTATCATATTTGCGATTGCTATAGTTGCAAATATGGTAAGATGGTAAGAATGAGACTAGAAAATCTTAAGAAGGGAATGTCAAGAACCACAGGAATGAACAGCCAGACTTTCCCCCTTGTGGACCCATGTTAGCACTTGTTTCTGTGTCCATGATGGATGGGAGGGTCAGTACTCAGCCTTTTTCACTCCTGTGGTTCTCAACCTTCCCATGTTATGATTTTCCTGGTCTCGTTATTACTATATTCAGAATTGTACCTATCGCAAATATGATATTAAACAATATATATTACATATACATGCAACTATACGAATGGTAGGTAAGCAATTGAAAATAACCTTCATGAAATTCCATCTTTTGAAGCAAAATACATGGAAAGACAAATTTCAATAAAACAGTTCCCAAGCACTTGAACACTATTGTCAAAGTCAGGGACTCAAGCATCTTGTAGTTTGGGTAGACTGTGCCTCATTCTTGAACTCAAATACAAGTTCTGGTAAGTAGCTGTTGCAGCTTATATAGACAATATTTGAGTTTGCGAAAGTTAGGCACAGCAGCCATGATGAGTGGGTGTGAGTGTAAATTATTGAATGAGTCAAGAAGGGACTTTCTCAGTTCAGGGGGTGGGAATCGGGGATTTTATCTTTAAGGATTGAGAAGGGAGTCTTAGGATTAGAGAGTGAGAATTGAGTCTTAGGGTTAGGGAACAAGAGTGAGATTTTAGGTTTAGGAAGAGGTAAGGGCGTTTAGAGTTAGTGACTGAAAAGGGTATTTTCAGGTTAGAAATGAGGTTCTGGTAAGGCTATACAGTTTAGTAGGATAGGGTATTGCAGGGGCTAAGATATGAGCGATCAAGTCAGTGGGAGTTAGAGCACTAACATGGCAGTAAACAAGTATGTCACGGGCAAATAGCATGCGAGCATTTGAAGCAAACTCTGATAAAATGGTACAAATCTACGTTTCATACCTTTTGTAGGGAAGAGTCCTAGACCCCTGCTAAATTATATATACTAGCTCTGAGATTGCAAATTACCATGAGAAAGATGAAAATTCTTTACCCTGATATTGAATGACTGTGTGGAAAACAGCAGACTCCGTGAACCCTACCTTTGATGTATAAGAGGGAGATTAACTTAAAACAGAAGCTATGTTGTAAAGAACTTAAAACAAATAATAAGAAGGTAGGTACCAAACGTACAAAACCTTGTTATAACTGTAGTTTTTGCAAGTATATAAATGAAGAAAATGACTTTATGCATCCTATAGATGGAAAGGTATTTATATTTAAAACTTCTGCAGTGTGTAACACACAGAATGTTGTATACATTGCTAATTGTGAAAAATGTAGTTCATTTTAAAACATTTCAAAAGTAACTGCAAACTGAAAGACAGACTAAGTTCCAATTTATCAGAAATTAGAAAGGAAGTAGACACCAACTCTATTTAAACATATTGCTTTGACAAATTGGACCATTTCATTTAAATTTAGAGTGCTACAACAGGTATTAATGAATGATCATGGTGGTGGTTTGATTACAGCTACAGAAGTGGTTGAATATAAGTGGATACAGTTCTTTAGAGTTGATTGCACTCCTGGTCTGAATCATTTTGTCAATTGCATAAAACCAATTGTTAAAATGAAAAGAATAGAGATCTAAACTAATATATCTATTTAAGTAATTAAATACATCCAGGTTCAGATGCATAACATATGTATCTTTAAGAATTTGAAATGTGATTAATTGTATAAACTGTTGGCTTATTAAATGAAGTGTGTGTGTATATAATATATGGGTTCACTTCAAAATCCTGAAAGCTCAAAATCTTGAATCTCATAATCCTGAACTCAAAATCCTAAAAGCTCAAAAATACTGAAAACTCATAATACTGAAAAACATACAGGATACCAACACTGACTGTATTGCAGCAGAAATATATACAGAGACATATTACTCATCTACAATTATAAGCGGGGGGCAAGCCACCCTGCACTCCCACACCCCATACTACTTAAATATATCAACTCTTGAGATCGCACTTTACAGAAGAAATGGCAAACATACCATTACATGCTTCATGACTGCCTGTTGTAACCTTAGTCATGTTCCCTTTCAATGTACTATACTACAACATAACTCATCTTAGTGTACTGAAGTGCGATCTCGGAGTTGATCTATTTAAATAGCAGGGGATGTGGAGGGTGCAGGGAGGCTTGCCCCCATGCTTATAGTTGGTTTAGACTGATATGGTTTATCTTTACTTTGTTTCTGTATGTATTTCTGCTGCAATTCAGTCAGTGTTGGTGTCCTGTATGTTTTTCAGTATTATGAGATTCAGTATTATGAGTTTTCAGTATTTGGAGCTTTCAGGATTCTGAGTTCAGGATTTTGAGATTCAGGATTTTGAGCTTTCAGGATTTTGAAGTGAACCCAAAATATATGTGTGTGTATATATATATATATATATATATATATATATATATATATATATATATATATATATATATATATATATATATATATATATATATATATATATATATATATATATATATATATATATGTGTGTGTGTGTGTGTGTTTTAACCTGCAATATTCCCTTAAGCATTGAGAAAGAACTTGTATGTTTTAAAGCTTTGTTATTTTTATTAAACCTTCATACAGTTTTATACTTTTGGAGGTAATATCCAGATTTTTTTTATTGATTCTATTTTGTGGTTTGGTATACTGGATATTTTTAACTGAACAGAAAATTTTTTTTCAGTTTTGTTGATGTGCATGTTGAATAATAACATGTACTTCATAATACATTACACATTATATATATATATATATATATATATATATATATATATATATATATATGTTTATATGGGATCCATACAGATCAACATGACCGAAACAGATTTGGCCGGGCATACTTGCGTGTAAGTGCTTTTCACCGAAAGGCACTTTTGCGTAAGTATGCCTGTTGCGGAGATCTCGGGGATGGGGGAAATTTTCCTTTTCCCCACTGTAGTGCAACCTCGGAGTGAGAATATTTAAGTAGGGGTTTGCGGGGGGTGCAGGGGGCTTGCCTCCCTGCAAAAACATAAAAGTAATGTTTTATTCTTTTTTTTAAACACTCTAACAAGAGCGCTTTTTCGGTGAAAGTGCTTTCGTTAAAGTGTGTTCGGTGATTGTGGATTCAGACTATTGAACTTTCATTCAATAGTCCTAGATAGACACACACACATATATATATATATATATATATATATATATATATATATATATATATATATATATATATATATATATATATATATATATATATATATGTATATATACATTTTGGTCACCCTCTGTTTAGTCGACAAAATTTGGTCGATGAAGCAGATAGTCAACAGGTATTTGAGCTCACACAATTCTTGGTTTGAGGAATATACCCTTTCCCTGATATTGTGCAATCTTGTAGCTAGTATATATAATTAATAGGAGGTGTGAGGGTTGCATAGTGGCATTACCCTCTACAAAAAAATAAAACAATGTTTTTCTGTCTCTTTTTTGTTTTGATTTTGGATGTACCGAGGTTATTGCTTGGAACATGGATAGTAGAGTATTGACATTTTGTGATTGACATCAGGAATGCTGACATCATTTGGGTCTTTCCATCTTTTTCAGTAGACCTATATATATGTATATCTATATGTATATGTATATGTGTGTGTGTGTGTGTGTGTGTGTGTGTGTGTGTGTGTGTGTGTGTGTGTGTGTGTGTGTGTGTGTGTGTGTGTATATATATATATATATATATATATATATATATATATATATATATATATATATATATATATATATATATAGTTTACTATCAAAATGTGGAAAATCAAAACATTTTTCCGCAAAATATTCAACTCGTGTATCCGAATTTAGTAATACTGAATTACCAAAATGTGGAAAATGATAACCACGGAATTGACATTCAAACACCAGAAGTTCCAATTTCAAAAATCCATGTTACCAGTGACATTGTTGCAGGGGAGAAAGCCCACATGCAACCCCATATGGGGCACTGTACCCCCCACACCCCTGCATATTATATAAACAAACTCCTAGACTGCACTACAGTGAGGAAAAGGGAACCTTTCCCGATCTGCACTGTATTGCTTTCTAGTAACCACACTGGCTTTCTTTTCTTTTTACTTTTCAGAATCTTTTCAGATCTTAGTAACACCTTGAGTGTTCCATTTGTAACCCCTTTCCATGACTTGTTTACTTTATCAGTTTGCTAAAAGTTCCAGTTCATCTTTGACCTGTCCTTTACTTACCATAATCTGCTCTTATACAATTCTTCATCATCATCTTTGCCATCATAGTGGTTTAGAGTGAAAGTATGACTTTAATCTCTTTTGATTAATGATGCTTTGAACTGGATATCCTTGACCTCTTCCACCTTGGTTTGACCACATTCAGAATGTGTTCCTTTTGGTAAAACCCTGTAGCAGTTGCCTGAACATCTTATGGTCAAAGACCTCAATCAGCCCTCACTGTCTCATCTGCTTCTTGAAGATTGATATTACCTATGTGTGTAACCTACTTTCTTCTTTACAATTTATTTATTCTGAACTTCAGTCTTTCATCTTTGTTCCTTGATATGATTGGTAGTTGATACGATACACTGAGCCACCAATAATCCCCATTTCCATGGGGGCACTTACCCTACATTTTGTTCAGTCATGCTCCCTTACAAATTCATAAAGTGGTGTTCCCCCTTTCAGATCTCACATTTCAAGCAGTATCCCTTTATATCCATCATTGCCCCATCTCCATCCCTCCTTTTTGCCATTTACCCATGTGCCTCCATGTACCTCCCCTTCTTGTCACTGGTCCATGTTTCATGATAACAGCAATACTCGTGTCTCTCCTGCATAACTTCTTGCATCTTCCATACATTGCATAGTATCATTCCAACCCAACTCTAAGCACTACTGTCCATTTTGTTGCAGTATCCCTCCCTTGGCATAGACCTGGTCCCTCTCCAAGACTTCCACACCCTTCTATCAGTCCAAAGCCCTACCCCCATGCCCACTGCCTCAGTCAGTCAGTCATTATAATCTTCAGTCAACATCTTCCTCATCTTGCTGCTTCTGACACAGGGAATAATTTTGATAATCCCATTTCCATTCCCTTATCCTGACAATCCCCTGTCCCCTCCATAGTCATGCTTGCTGCCATCTCTGCTGCCTCCTCTGGGAGGTCCTTGATGCTCAGATGCACCATATAATGCACCAACTCCTCATTCTTGGTAACACTAGTGTCACTTCCTGCTATGTCTTGTCGGGCCTAGGTGCCATGAAAGGTTTCCCTTTAACATGGCATTTTCTGTCTCTCTTACCAAGATCATCACCCACCAGTGACTGAGCCTGCAGTTGCCAAAATCCTACTATGTATCCCCATAGTGTGTTTCATCACCTTCACTTCCAACCCGTTTGACACTATCTCTTCTTCCTGTGACTCTTCCCTCTATAATTCCACAACTACAGCTGTCCTCACTCATGCTGCTGTCTGTGTCCCTTCATGTATTGCACTTGATTCTGTTTCCAGCCTTCCTGTTCTATTTTTACAAACTCTATCTACTATTTTGTTGTTTTCAGACAAAATATTTCCAACTTAGTTGAATATCCCTCCCTGGCAACTCCCATTCTGCTTTCACTGGGAAGTTGTCTCTTACATAGCTACCTCTTGCTCTGTCTCCATGTCTTGCCCTTCTGTCTGCATCAGCTTTGTACTCCATAACTTTTCTTTTGTGCCTGCATTTACTGGTTTCCATTCCACCTATTCTGTGCTATCACACCTAATTATACTCCTCTGGCAACTTCCACCACTGTCTTCCTGTTCTCTGCCTCTTGATCCTTTTCCATCCTGTCGACTGACATCCTGACGATTTTCTCTCCATTATCCCACTCTGGTCTTTCTTTCCTAACTGGGCAATCTACCATTTCTGGCTCCCACATTCTCGGCTGAAATTCCTTACTCTCCTACAGAAACTATATTCCATGTAATCCCAAAGCTTCTTGAGTCAAACAGGTGCCCCATATCTATAGCCCTCACCCATCTTTTTCTTGACCTTCTTATTCAACCTGCACTGAATATTTCATGATGCACACCAAAACAAAACTCACCAAAATAATATAGTGAAATACAACAAACTTTAGGGACTCTCATGCAGAACTGTAACACTCCAAATAACTGTAGTAAATAAATTTCAATCTGTTATATTTTCAGAAGTGATATGTAGATGTATGACAGAAAAACTTAGTACAATCAAATGAGAGTTAAGTAACATAAACAGTAGGACATTTGGAATATAGAGTTACTCAAACATGCAGCAAAAATTGCGCATGCATTGTTTAGAAATACAGAACAATACTAATATCTCTTTTACTATAGCAGAACTTTGGCAATATATATATATATATATATATATATATATATATATATATATATATATATATATATATATATATATATATATTAATATATATCCCATTACTAATAATACAGAACAGAAAGCAGTTATTCATTTCTGTAGTGTACCTTATTAATATTTTCACAAGAAACTTTAGAGTCTGTCTATGGCCTCGATGAATCTGTTTATCTGTGTATTTTAAACCATATGGTATTGCATGTGTTCTTCAGTGTCAGCCCAAAGAAAAAAGGCAAGTAACAGATATATATGTATACATATGGTAAGAGCAAGTTGAATTTTTACCATATTACAGGACAGTATCTCCAAATCATAGTGAAAAAGTATCTTGGTTTACCAAACATTTTCTGGACGACATGAAATCTGAAACATATGTGGCTGCCATTATTTAATGACTCTCTCTCTCTTTCCAGTTTACTCACCATGTGGTACATTGGGCAATAAGCACCTTCCAGAGCATGTTGTTTCTGTAGCAGTTACGAGTTACAGTTACAGTTATGAGTTACAGGCTCAGGTTGCTAGCCCAAGGCCTGACCCTCCACAGAGGGTAACCACACACATTCATATGCACACACTCAAACCTAGGGCCAGTTTAGAGTGTCCCATCCACCTACTGCATGTCTTTGGAATGTGGGAAGAAATTGGAACACCTGGAAGAAACCCATGCGAATGCAAGGAGGATGTGCAGACTCCACTCAGAAGGCACCCCAGCTGAGATTCGAACTGGAAAACCTAACTGCTAGACCACTGTGCTGCCCTATTTAATGACTGCAATTCACAATTTGCCAGAAAACCACAAATTTTATGAGTACTGGACCAAATACCTCTCAACTTCATTGAGCAATGGTTCCAGACAAAGCCAAAATAATGGGGGGGGGGGCAAAGACCCCAAAATTGAATAACTTTTGAATATTAGTCTAATTCACTTTAAAAGTTAACAGAACAAAAGGTATCTCATCAACTTACATCTTCTGGATAAGACGTAGAAACTCCAGTAACTGACATTATTGACTGGCTACCTGTAATCCTCAGTGATTCACTGAAAATAACACAAGATAGAGTGAAAACATGAGCTCAAATCATGGATGTTCTGTAAACAAGCCTAAATCAGGAGAAAGGCCAGGAAGGTCTTCAAAACAGAATAGTCTTTCTTCTTTTCTATTTTAAAAAAATCTTAACTGTCAGACATGGGTCACATGTGTTGTGATCAGGGTTTTATCCCTTTACACTAGTGCAGCTGTCTTGTCCTTTCCTATATTTGAAGAATGATAGTTGTATCCACATTCTTGATTTTAGGACAGACATCCTTAGGATGGACATTGGACTCTGCCAAGTATGCTTCTGTCTCCTCTAACCTTTGTGATTTGCATGAGTAAGATATCAAGGTGCAGCCAATGTCCAGTACTCTAGCTACTATGGGGTGAAGGAGGTGGATACTCCAGGCTTAAACTGTCTGTTGTCATGATATTTGCATCCAAAGAGTTGCCAACCAAGAACAAGAACAGCATCAGCAGTCATTTAAACAGCTATGACTGATATATCAACTGCTTAAATGACTTTGTCTATTTGCTTTTTACTGTGTGTTTTTTTTAATAATTATAGCAACAAACCAGAATACCTCTTTGGTACAGTTATTGCAAGGAGTGGAGGACTTTTAACTGACCTAGCTACAGATCTACCAATGTCTGAAGAGCATCTGGCTTGTGGATGAGTTGGTAACATCTTTGTTGATTTCAAATTATGTTACCTTCTTCACCTCAAGTGACTGTGATCTTCAGAGTATGTCAGAAAGATATGTTGCTGAGTGCCAAGTGGCTGGAATGAAAGATTAGCAGTTCTAAATCAGATATCATGGTTCTCTTTCAGACAAGACTACCTTCTCCAAGTGAGGGCGGAAAAGCAGATAACTGTGTTTAAGTATACTGGGGTCACAAGTCAAGTTAGAGTGGATTGGGAGGCTAACCAATGGATGATTGCAGCAGTAGCAGATTTATAGGAGACAGTGTACTGAAGTGTATGTTTAAGTAAGAGTGTAGTCTTAGGATGAAGCTTGCAATTTAGTCATCAGTCTATGTCCCCATCCACATGTATGGTCAACAGCTTTGAGTGTTGATTGAAAGGATGAGATCACAGACAAAAATGGCAGAAGTGAAATTCTTTCTTAGGGCAGTTGTTTTAAATCACTGTAACAAAGGAAAAATTCATCAGTCCATGAGGCTCTCAGAATACAGCCATTCCTCCCATAGGCTGAGAGGAGTCAGTTAAGGCATTAAAGGCACCTTAGGAGGGCACCTTTTATGTAGCTCCTATTAGCAATGTACCACATATGGCACAATGAGTGGGTATTTCAAGCAGACCCAGGACACATTGAAGTGGTTATATCTCCCAGCTGTCCTGTGGATGGTTGCTGGGGATAGAGAAGTCTGGTCAGCCCTGCTAAGTTTGCTTCCAACCTTACCCCCACAAAGGCAACTGGTTTAGAGGATGGATAGATGGTCAGATGGATGGATTGATAGACTTTAAAAACATCTATAAATGGTTCACATTTGATAACTAAATTAATTTCTCCAAAACACATGCAAGATTTTCCAATAGGTGAAGAAAAGGCCACTTGTGTTCTTTCTTATGGCATAATAAAACAGTCTAGTCCTTTAAGAAATCTGACCTAAGGCACAATCTGCTTCATTTAGCCATTCACTGAATAGCACTCCTTCAAGTTTACAAAATGCATATCCATATGGATACACCCATATTTATGCATCCATATTTATATTGATATTTTTCTGTCCTTAAGAAAAATGAACTGCTGGAATGGGAATATTTAATGACCATTTGGACTTCGTATGATACTCATGAATAATTTCAGTTGCAACTATTAGCAGACTATAACCCTTCATGTGTGAACAGCCCAGTCTGTCATTCTCTCTGTGGCCTGCTCCCTCATGTGTAGTCTCCTCTACATAGAAATGTGCCCCGTGTCTTGTACTATTCTAATACTTAGAGCACTTATTGACTGATGACCTTTTAAGGTGACAGTCTGACAATGTCATCTCTGTACTGTCAATAACTGGGAATAAATCCTTAATCAGTGATAAGTTATTCTTTTTCAATTATATCCATCAGACTTCATGCCCTGCCTATCAGATTTATGGATGTGACTTAAAGTCCTTATACAAGAGTGATATAGTTAGGCACAATATGAACAGAAGCTTCTGCAATTGCTGACAAAATCTTTTGTAACTTTTTCTTAGCTATAGTCAGTACAGTTTCATACATTTTGACTAAGGTCTTCTCATACTAGGCTTAATATCTGTGGCACAATGCATTAATAAGATTCGTCTGGTTTATTTCTTACATTATGTTGTATTACAATTTCCTTTCATATCCACTGCTAGTTATTTATCTCCATTAGGCTATGACCTTACCTATCAAATCCTGAAACCACTCCATTTTCAACAAGCAACCCTGCTTAGAGTTAAGAACCCAGACTCTTCATATCATTGGTCTAGAACACACTTGCAGTTTCTGTACAGTGACTTTGGCTATGGCCTGAATCCCAGCCTTTATAGCTAGGGGGATACTTAATCTTGCCAGTATGAAGCACAGTGTTGCATAACTTTGATCTGCTGGTACTTGCAATATGGACCCCTTTTGCAATGTTGTTCTTTGACTTTCTTGAACCTAATTGCTTTAAATCAGTGGGCAATGTAATTATCTAATTTCTAATGAAATGCCAATGCTTGCCACTGATGAATTTTAATGCAAGCACTGTGTTTTATCTCATTTTGAGTTTGGTCTTGGCTGATAAATGTTTTTGGATCACTGCATCTAGCTCATTAAGCAAGAAAGAACAAAAAATTCTACAGCGGTTCTCTAAACACAGTGCTGCACTTCTACATATGCATCTGTTTTGCAGATGGAAACAAATGCAATTAAGTAGGCTGGTATGACCTGTCAAGTTTTATAGTACATATTTCCTGCAGAAAATAATAATTTTATACATTTTATGTTCTTTAGTTAGAATAACATCAGCTGTATGAATGGCATTAAAGAAAACATAGTCATCCATTTCTGTATTTTACAGTTTAGTTGCTGGCATGAAAATCCTACCACAGGGAGCATATTAATTTAAATATTGTTTTCATGCAACTTAAAAGCAGACTATGAATTCTGAAAATGCTAATTACATGTTTATGCACATAATGCTGAATTGTGCAGATGAACACTTGAAAAGTTTATGGATCTAAGCAATGTAAAATTAAATAAAGTGCACACTAGAGATGTAAGAGAAAATCTGGTACTAGAAGAGCAAATGTGGATGTTTCAAAAAGAAAACGGTTGATTGCACTTTCTTTTTTATTCTGGTGCATATTTGAGTCCATCTCATGAATAAGTCAACAGGGGAATTTTCAAGTCAAAACATTAACCCATGTCATGATTAAACACGAGTGGTGCTTTGATTTTTTTTTTTTTATTGATATGATGAACATAAACATACCATACTAAAGTAACTAAATAAAATCATGATACTGCATACTTTAACACATCATATAATCATTTTTTCTTTAAACTTAATATATACATACATACATTTGTTAACTGGATAAGCACATTGGTCAAAATACCTTTTCACTCCTGGTCGAGGGTAGAAAGTCACAGAAAACATCCGAATTACAATGCCATGACAATAGCAAAGATTATAAACTTGAAATAAATGAGACAATAGCAATGCCTTAAATATTTCAAATAAACCTTAAAAGAAATAAAAATGTTGACATAAGTAAAGTCATAACTGAAAGAAATTATGAAATCTGAGCATATAAAGAACCAATTTAACAACTTAAATGTACAGCACACCAAAGGAACAACACACTGGAAGGGTCCACACTGTTTGTTTAATAAAAAGAAGAGTTAATAACTTAGTGCTTTTGTTCATAGGTTGGTACTAGGCTACCAGCCCTAAGGCCTATGCAAGCCTAGCCATAACAATTCCCTGGAAATTTTTTCCCACAATATTTACTTCTCTGGGCTCCTGTCTAGCAGGGCGACTGACATGATCCCCGGGGTGAATTTCCTATCTCCCATCCAATCATCAAGGTTCCTTTTGAAGAGGGCCAATGAGGCGCTCTGCTTGACATGTATGGGCAGTCTATTCCAGAGTATGGGGAGTCTCTGGGTCAGGAACCCATCCCTCCATCATGTTTTGTTCATTGTGATGATAAGGTTTAGATCCCTGGAGTGTGTGGCTCTGAGGGATTGGGATTTCTTTAAGTGGAGCATGTCCAACAGCTCAGGGTTTTACATGGCCTTGTATGTTAAGTAGAGATGACCTCTGAGTAGACGATATGCCACAGAGTATAGCTGGAGTTAATTAGATGGTCAGCATATGGCATCTGCTTTAGGCCTGTGATTCTTTCAGTGAGGTATTTCTGTGGCCTTTCCAGCTGTTGCAGATGTCTTGTGAGGTACATACCAAATGGGGCATTATACTCTATAATGGGTCTAATGAGGGATGAGTATAGTGGGACAATGACCTCCTATTTTCTGGATGAAAAGCCCTTAGTGATGAGGTGTGTCATGTAGAAGGATTTCCTGACTGTTGTGGCGATGTGTTTATCGAAAGTGAGACCACTGTCCACTTGTGTCCCTAAGTCTCTCAGCACGCTTTCGATGTTTAGTGTCCTGCCACCTATGTGGTAGTTCATGTGTACATGTTTTTTCCCAAAGGGGATAACTATACATTTCTTGGCACTAAGCTTGAGCCCATGACTCTGGCACCAGGCATCTGTTTCTGTAAGGCCCTTTTGTAGAATATCCACATCATTTGGGGATTCAATAATGGCTCCCAAGTTTGCAGTCATCTGCAAACTTTGTTAGCCAGAGTCCCTTAGTGTTGGCCTGTACTTCAGAGAAGTAGATGCCAAACAAGAGTGGTCCCAGGACTGAACCCTGAGGTGCTCCACTTGTCACTTGTCTGGAGTTGGATTTGGAGTCGGCTACTTTTACAGTCTGGGTTCTGTCAGTAAGCCAGTTGGCAACCCATCGAGTGACGTAGGGATTTATGCCCAGCTTAGTAAGTTTATCTATGATTCCGAGTGGAGGATGGTGTCGAAGGCCTTGGCGAGGTCCAGATGGGCTGTGTGGACTGCCTTACCCTCATCCACAGCTCTGGAGACCGATTCGAAGAAGTCAATCAGATTCAGGAGACAAGATCTGCCCTTCACAAACCAAAACTGGGTGGGGTCCAGTGTCTGGAGGTTGCCAATGTCTTTGTTTATAAGTTCCATGATAATGCATTCCATGCACTTGCAGATCAGGCTTGTCAGACAGATGGGACGGTAGTTCCCGGGATCCAAGGTGGATCCTCCCTTGTAAAGCGGGATAACTGTAGCTGTGCGCCACTCAGTGGGCATGAAGCCTGAAATGAGGCTATGATCAAACATGACACTTAGGTGGGGTGCCAGTTCATTTTGTAGTTCATGTAGTACACAGCCTGGGATGTCATCTGGTCCCATGGATGCTGTATTCTTAGCTTTGGAGAGTGCTGTTTCTACCTGTGTGGCTGTGATTATCGGAATTTGGCAATCTTTTGGTATTGAGATGGGCCCTTTAGGGGGTGAGAGGGGAGTGAAGTTGGCACTAAATCGATCTGCCAGGATATTGGCAATATCCTTGGGATCAGTATATTTAATGCCATTCTGTTGTAGCTCAGAGCAGATCTGAGCATTGCCATTTAGATTCTTGACATAACTATAGAATGCCTTGTGGTTGTCTATGGAATCTTTGGCAATTTTATTTTCATAACTAGCTTGTGAGGATTTTATGAGGGATCTCAGCTTCTTACTGAGGCTGGTGAGGGAGCTTTTTGCATCCTGGGATTTCCCTCTTTTCTGCAACAGTTTCTTCCTTCTGTTGTATAGTTTGTTTATAGCAGGGGACCACCAGATTGGCTTCCTTTTTTGGAGAAGAGCATCTTGGTTCTATTTGGGTTGGCACGATTCATGCACGAGTGGATGTGCTCATACAGTGCCTTAGTGTAGGATTCTGCAGTCGAACTTCTAGATCCTGTCTGCGTGGGTGTTGTGAAGTTTGTCACTTCTGACTTCAGTAGCATGGAGTTGGCTTTGGAGAAGTTTTTTAAGGAGGTTTCCTTACTGGGGGGTGGGGGTCCAAAACAAGGACTTCTTCAGAGTTGTTAACATATGTAAAACACTACAAATTAAGTACATCGCCATGATATTCCTCATGAATAATTAATACATTTCCTTAAACTAGTAATTATAAATATTATTAAAAACAGTAACCAGCTAAATTCAAAAGGTTGTGTCATGTAACTGCAACTGCCACACCGACTCTTTAACTTCGAGCAACGTGTCCAGTTCTCCACCTGTGTCAACCCTCACCACCGTATCATTTATAAAAATAAAATTCTTAAACCTATCACATTGTGACTGATGAAGATACAAAGCATAGGTTAGTTTATTCTTTTTCTTGTCATTTAGGTGCTCACTAATCCTTTCTTTAAATTTTCTGTTAGTTTTACCAGCATAAAACCCCTCACATGCTGTGCAAGCTACAAAGTAAACCACCCCAAAAGTATCACAATTGCACCTACTGGGACAAGTGAGGGTCCTATCAAAATGTTTAACAGTTATATATGGTCCTTTATGAATAAACCTATAAAATTTACAATGCCCACACTTAAACATGTGATTGTTGCCATGGTGGGTATATTGTACAAATGTGTTGCATTCTAAAAGACACTTGATTGTTTTCCCCTCGCTAAAAACAATAGATGGGTAGCCACTTAAGATATGTTTTAAATCATTATTGAAAACCAAATTCCAGATTTCTTAATAGAATCAACATATCAATGCACATCAAAACTGAACGCAATAATGAAAGACTCATTGACTGGAACAGTGGTGCACCTATTAACTATTTTGGTTTGTGAATCACAGATCTCGCCTTCACATTTAGCATTCAGCATGGGTCCAAACCTAGTTTGCTGGTGTCCCAAAGCTTCTTCCATAACATCATATAATAAACCACTCAGATATCCCCTGTCTGAAAACAAGGAACACAAAAAATGCAGGTCTTTTTCAAAAAATATTGTCATCAGTAGTGAATCTAGATAGACGTACCATCTGTCCTTTCACAATTCCCCTCTTGATGTAGGGGTGGCAACTGGTAAAATACAAATAAGAATTGGAGAACATTTCTTTGCAGAAAATTACTGAAATATACATTTTTCCAGTGGAATCTTGAGCTCTTGCTACATCCAAGTAATTAATCATGAACTCATTACTGTGGGAGGTAAATCTAAGAAAAATCAGTAGATGTTTCCCATCGAACTAAGTGACAGTTGTGATTTACAATCCCAAATAGATAACAGGCACACCTGTTTTCCAGTCAATGGGTCTTTCATTATTCCTTGCAGTTATGATGTGCACATATATGTTGATTCTATTAAGAAAAACTGGAATTTGGTGTTCAATGATGACTGGAACCATATCTTAGGTGACCACCCATATATTATTTTTAGCGAGGGGAAAACAATCAAGAGTCTTTTTGAATGTAACACATTTGTACAATACACCTACCATGGCAACAATTAGGCACTGGAAACTTTGTAGCTTCATTCATGAAGGATCATATATAACAGTTAAAGGTTTTGTAAGTCTGAGTATATAATGCAGTGATGTATGGGAGAGATGAGTTTCCAAATAGATAAAAATATACTGATCAATAAAATGATTGCAGCCAAATGATGTAGAAAGGTATTAAGAAAAAAAAGGGCTTACGAATAGATTAGACAGAGATCAGAAAGATTTAATATGTTTAAAAAAGCTAAGGCTGTAATAGGATGTAAGGAACAATATATGTCATATTCTGTCAGAAGAGCAGAGTTAACAGTATCATAAATAAGTGCTGTCTGATATGAATTGTTGCATAGTCATGACTGTCAAAGCAGTAGTTTTCTGAGCTCTTTACCTGCTTCCTCAGTGTCTTTTAAAAGTCTTTAAGGTTACTTGTTTTCCAAATCTTAGGAGGGGTATTATTCTAACTCTGCGAAGGTAGTTTGGGCAGGATATTTCTGATATTGCTAGCTTGTATGGTGGTGTGATAAGTAGGCTATCATTGGAATTCCTTAACAGGTATGCTGAAGTTCTATGTTGCACGGAGTACCATCCAGAAGACTTCCCTTTGGTGCAAGTTCTACTCTTACTGTTGAATTTCTAGCTGTATCACAACATGCAAGTTAAGTGCACATGCTTTCCTCCTTTGTATCTCTGCATTAATCAGACATTTCCTGCAGTCTGTTTTTTACCCTGTAGAGGTAGATAATAGCAGCAGCTACATCTTCTATCTTTCCCAGTAATGCCCTTGTGAATACAGTGAGAGCCTTGTTTGGTGTAGAATGCCATTATCAGCATGCTGATTCCAGATAAACATTTTCCATAGAAAAAGCAACAATGAAGAACATAAAGAGAGAGACATAACCACAAATGGAGTGGAGTAAATATTTCCAACTGGACGAGTTAGGGATATGGAAAAAGAACTGAAGCAGTCGAGAGCAACTGTTGGGACAGAGAGGATGTTTTTGGTGTCTCAAGGAAATATCATACTACTGGACAAGGAAGACAGAGATCATACCTCTCAACTGCACCGAATCTCTCAGTTTTTACTGGTTTTGAGGTCCAAATAATAGGGTGCCACAATTCCCGAGTGGTATCTTTAGTTTCCAACTTTCCCAGCTTTTTTAAAAAAAATTTTCCCCGGCTTTTTTTTTGGGGGACTGACATCATCGTGCAGAGGCATGCGTGGTGATGTCAGCTTCATGAGCAGCCTACCAGCCTATTGGAATTTGGCTGAAAGCTGCTCTGGGCTGAGTTTACTTTATTTATATTTAGCACCTGCCTAAAGAGAGAGGGGCGATATAGAAGAGACGACAAGTCAGAAGCATGTTGCACTGAGCAGCTGATATAGCAAGCTGACCAAACTCGAAGCGCACACAAGAGCAGACCAGACAGTAAAGTATGTTTTTTTGTTTTAATTTAAAATAAGCATTGAATACTTGCAACTTGCATTACTCCCATCATTTATTTACTTTAGTTAGAAGAAGGCACTGCAGGAGTCAGGACTTGAAAACCCTGTCCCCCATCAGCAGAGCAGAGGCTGCAGAGCAGCAGAACAAATCTACTACTGACGCTCAATGGACTCGGAGCTGTGCGGTGGTGAATCATGGTGAATCCCGATCCTGGACAGTCAGTCATCAAGAAAACATTTATTTCTTCTGCTGCTGCTTCTTCCTCCAGCCAGCTCCTCCTGGGCTGCACCTCCAGCAGGTAAACTTCCATTTGCAAGTTCATGTGTGTCTGTTTACAAGGCAAGTCTACTGAGGGTTTTCATTGCTTTCTACTGTGCAGGAAAGTAAGTTTACTGGGGGTTTTCATTGCTGCTGTTATTTCTGCTGTGCAGGCAAGTTCCTTTGCTGCTGCCGTTAAAGCAAGTGCAGGTTTTGTTTGCCAGTTTGTGTGTGTCTGTTTGCAAGGCAAGTCTACCAGGGGGGGTGGTTCATTGCTGGGGGGTTTCATTTCTGCTGTGCAGGCACGTTCTTTTGCAGCTGCCGTTAAGGCAAATGCAGGTTCTGTTTGCAAGTTTGTGTGTGTCTGTTTGCAAGGCAAGTCTACTGGGGGGGGGGGGTTCATTGCTGCTGGTATTTCTGCTGTGCAGAAAAGTAAGTTTACTAGTGGTTTCATTTCTGCTGTGCAGGCATGTCCTTTTGCAGCTGCCATTAAGGCAAATGCAGGTTCTGTTTGCAAGTTCTTGTCTGTCTGTTTGCAAGGTAAGTCTATTGGGTATTCCCCCTTAAATTGAAGTTAAGCAGCAAAAATGAAAAAAAAAAGCTCCTTCAGACTAATTTTAGTAGCAACATAAGTCAATGAAAAAGACAGGGACAGTAGGGGAGGTGAAAGGCATGTCTACTTTTGAAAATCTTTTAAAATGCCCTTTCACAAGAAAGTTTATTTGATTAATTGCACTTCTTCTTCTTTCAGCTTTTCTCAGTTAGGGGTTACCACAGCAGATCACCTGTCTACTCATGATTGGCAGTGGAGTTTTACAGTGTCGAGTTGCCAGCCCGGCACCCAACCTTCCACAGAAGGCACACACACGCATGTATTCACACCTAGGGCCAATTTAGAGTGTCCACTCTGCCTACAGCATGTCTTTGGAATGTGGGAGGAAACATTTGATTAATTGCACTATGTGTAGCTATTTGGCTGGTGCATATGTGATTTCTGCATCATGAGAGAACAGTATTTTGGATGCTGTTTTATGTTCTTCTGTGGCACATGATTAAATCCTACTCATTGTGGAGTGTTGTTTAATAGAGTTTCCTGTGAGGATTGAACTTTTAGTATTCTGATGCTTTTTTGGTTAGTTTCTTTCCACTTCTATTTTCTATTGCCCATATTGTATAAAAGTAATACTGGTTGTGGTAGTTACACTGTAGTGAGACGTTTGAGGACTTTTGACTTAGTTTTTGGATGGAGAAATAAAAAGATGATTTTGTATGTTTCAGATATGAAGGCATCTGTTGGGGAGATTGCAGATGGATAGATGGTTTTGGTTTAATAAGGTTATGAAGAACCTTTTATTGGTTTTGCACATCTTTCAGGGTGTCCAAAGGAAAGTACAATCATTGTTTTAAAAGTTTTGATTTTATGTATTGCTATGCTATCTTTAAAATTTAATAAAAAGTTTTTTCCTTCTTTTGTAAAGGAAGATATGAGGAAGTGACAAGCTGCTTATCAGTGAGTTGTTGAACAGGGTGACTTCCTCTGGCAGTTATCTTTGGCTGCTAAGAATTGAGCCAGTTGTAGGCCAGTCATTGTATAATGTCTCCATTGGCAATTATCTGTCAGAAACACGCAACAACTGGAATGCCCACAGAAGTACCTTACTAAAAGAATGCAAGGCTTAATCAATATGTCCTACATGGACAGACTCAAAACCCTGTCACTATACATATATCTAGTTGCTGATTATGATTGCACTTGTGCAGCTGGCATGGCTTGGAGAACCGTTGTTACACATATTAATGACTGGACTGAAGAGATAAATAATATTAGACAAGGGAGCCATATTTTGGTTGTCTGTTCTTCAGTTTGCAATGCGTTTGAATGTTGATATCCCACAATTCCATTGGAGTGGGTGGGGTTACATAAATATGTATGCAAATTTTATTTTAATCAGTGTACAGATTTGTACCTATTTTTCATGGGCCTTTGTCCAGATTTTTGATGTTTGAGGTTGGGAGGTATGACAGAGATTTTGCAAGAAAATGGAGAAATTGTTAAAAGTGGTCAACAAGGAGAATAGTGGACATTCATTGAGGTTTATGTAGACACCAATGGCCTGTTAGAAGAAATAGATAAAGTAGTAAGAAGCAGGACCAGGGACATGGCAGAGCGAGAGAGAGAGAGACAGGGAGAGAGATGCTATGATAGGAGGTTGAATGTACCATTTGTAGAAAAAGTACATATTCAGCCAGTCAGCAAAAAGGAAAAAGGAAGAAAGGGTTAAGGAGAATAACAATTGGCTGTGGCAGTAACATACCTCTCAACTTGAAAACATCAAAAATCTGGACAAAGGCCCATGAAAAATAGGTACAAATTTATATGCTGATTAAAATAAAATGTGTGTACATATTTATTTATACACACACACACAGACACACACACACACACACACACACACACACACACCCACATATATATATATATATATATATATATATATATATATATATATATATACATATATATATATATATATATATATATGTATATATATATATACATAAATCTACAGAAATATATGACAGCTACAAACACATGCAATCTGAGGGTTGTGCTAGAGGTCTAAATCTGCAAGTGCACTCACTGAAGCATTCCTTAAAATGGGAAACAATGACATCTGTGCTGTGACAGACGCCTGGTTAAATGCAGCAGGAAGCACCCCTGCATTACTGGCCCATAACTCATTCCACAACTTTTGGCTACAGAACTTGGACTGAAGTAACAGATGTGGTGGTGTTTCCATATTCTTTTAAGATGAACACACCTCTAGAGTGGTAGAACATTATGCATTACAGATCCTGCAGATGTAGCTAACATTGGGTAAGACAGTGGTTCAGGTTGTAGTCTGCTATAGGTCCCAAGACTCACACTCCATGTCCCTAAACACCCTGGAGAATATTAGTATCCAACCTAACACTCTCATACTGGTAACTTCAACAACCCCACCATTACCTTGGAAAGCTACTCATGTACCGATGCACATGCCCATCACAGCGACATGGTCCTTGCTAACATGGGTGACTGTTGCTCTACACCAATAGTCAACTCCTCCCTTGTTTTATCTTAACACAAGTTAATCAACTTTAGAAATTCACACCCCCCCCCTCCACAGGTAACCACCATGAAAAGCCTGTCCAAAGCTAACTATGGCCTCATAACAACAGAGGTGTCTAACCTCACGGCAGCCATGCAAATGGAGACTAGTTGCATGACTGCTAAATCAAACAGCAATGCACTAAGAACATGTACACAAATTCATGGATACTGCCATGCCCAATAGAACCAGGATCCTCACCTCCAAAAAAAGGAAGCCGATCTGCTGGTCCATGGCCATAAAGAAACTGTACAACAGAAAGAGGGAACCGATATGGAATAAGGTGAAGTCTCAAGACTGGAACAAAACCCTTATCAGCTTGAATTAAAAGTTGAGATCCCTCATCAAATACTACAAATTATCTGTGAAAACACAATTGGAGCACATAGTAAAGACAACCACAAGACCTCATACAGTCATATAAAGAATCTCCATGGCAATACCAAGATTTGTTCTCAGCTACTAGACAATGGTACCTCCTAGACTGAGACAACAAATATTGCCAATATACTGGCGGACATATTGAGAGCAAGCTTTACCCCTCTCTTCCCCCCTCAAAGGATCAATTACAATATGAATACACTGCCAGGCATCCAGTATTACTCCTGCACAGGTTAAAAACACCACTGTCCAAGGCCAAGAACACAGCTTCTATGGGGCCTGGCAATATCCCTGATTGTTTTCTACATGAACTACCGATTTACCTGGCACCTCACCTGTGTGCCCTGCTCAAGCACAGCCTGACCTCAGTCTTTGTCCTTACTGCATTATGCACTGCTACAGTCACCACTTTCCACAAACCAGGTGCAACTACAGACCCTGGGAAATACCACCTCAACTGCCTGACATGTCTGTTATGCAAAGATATGGAATGCATCATCATGTACCTAATAAACTGTGATATGGGAATCTGCAGATGCAGGATCCCACACAGTTTACTTTTGTGAAGGGTAGGTCATACCTGCTCAATCAACCTGGTCAACATCTTGGCGTCAGTCACCTGAGCTATGGATGAAGGCAAGGTGGCACATACAGCCTACATTGAAATGGCCACGGCCTTTGATAACATTCCCCACTCAGGAATCATGCAAAAACTCTCTAAGCTAGGCATCAACCCCTATATCACTAGGTGGGTTGCAAACTGGGTCACAGATTGGACTCACAGAGTGGAAATAGCTATCTCCAAGAGAGACTGCTGAGCAGTCATAAGTGGAGTCCCACAGGGTGCTGTCTTGGGTCCTCTCATGTTTGGTATCAACTTCTCTGAAGTCCATGCCAACATGAAGAGGTTCTGGCTGACAAAGTTTGCACACAATTGCAAGCTGGAAGCTATTATTACCTACCCAAGTGATCTTGGCTTCATACTAAAAGGCCTCACTGAGATCAATGACTGGTATCAGAGCCATGGCTTAAGCTCAATGTCGGAAAATGTGTTGTCATCCCCTTTGTGGAAAACCCTGTTCCCATGATTTACTACATTGATGGTAGTCCCCTGAACAAAGAAGGTGTTATAAGAGATCTGGATGCACAGGTTGACAGCAATGTCTCTTGAACACCACATTGTCTCTGTGGTCACAAAGTCCTTCTATGTAGCACATCTCAGTACTAATGCATTATCATCCAGGAAGAAAGAGGTCATTGTCCCCCTGTACTCTTCTTGACTTGAGTGACACTGTGCTGCAGCATACATATTCTGATGGATGTGAGGTAGGTAAATGAAATGTATGTCCTCATTTTCTGACAACAATCATATCATTACAGTGATTTACCAGAAAAATTATAATAATCTGTAAAACAAACCAGAAATATGAGCAATAAACCTGGATATACTAAAACAATCCAGCCAGTTGACAGGTATGCTCAGAACCTCATTTTGCAATTAATCTGGACCAAGGCTGACAAAGTGGTGGATGGAAGCCATGAAAATGGGATGTATCTGAATTACTGGCATAGATAAGCTAACAAAGTTGCTGTAGTGACACCCTCCTGTGTGCACTAACATATATTTACTGAAAAATCACAAGTAATTGAATTAGGACATCTGCTATGGGTAATTACAGTACAAACAAACACCAGTATGAAATTGCATACCCACAACCAACATCTCCACTATGACAGTCACATACCGGTAAGTCAAGTGAACAAATATATCATTGTTTGCCATTCACACACTTGCCCTACATATACAGTCCCAATTCTTAGTGTAGTCTGAATCCTGACCTTGGTACCGGACATGTCTCAGTCTGCCCCTACATATACATACAGCCAATAGATCAGCGGAAACTGGAACAGCATGCACAGTCAGATAAAGAAGGAGCCATAACATTTACATCCATCTCCTCCATACACAGTCCAAATAACATGTACACATGACATGTGTACACAATCATGACAGTCTGTTAACAATGGCCAGATGTACACAGGCCTCTCACATGCACAATTCACCTCAGAATATACAGGCTCAGGACTCATGTCTAAGGCCTCTTCCCTGAGATGTCTGTGGCTCTACTACATCACTGGGATGGTAGCAGGAATGAAGTCAAGAAATAATGATAATAAATACATGTGCACCTCATTGACATCTGGACAAACCCTGACATCATTTGGGGACAGAGGCACAAGCACAGGGGTAGCTTGGACATATTGCTGTCATACATTGAGAGAGTTGCAGATGTTACTGGGTTTGTTGTAACATCCTTTATGAGGAATATGACATTGGTAATACCAATAGATGTGAGTATTTACTGACTGCATTCCCCAGAGTCCATGACTGATTTACCAAGGATACCAACTGTCTGGGGAACAGACAAAACATAACAGGCAGACATGGGGCCAGTCTGTGGACAGAGTGCCAGTGGAAAGATATGTCAGACACATACCACTGTCAGTCATGAAATCACTCACTAAATGCATGTCCACAAAAAAACCCACCATGTGTAAAACAGCACTGATGACATAGAATCTGTTCACAAATCTGGGGATATGTCCCCCATGTTGTTTGGCTGTCTCCACATCTCCTACCCTGTGACATATTGCCACCTACTGTATGTGAATATGTAGACCATCACCTCTGTAATGTCCCTCACACAGGCAAGGAAAAGGGGCAAGGCCCACATTAAGGAATATCCCATATGTTAGCACTAGCAGCAGTGTCCAGGCCCACAACACAATACAATGTGGGCACTTACATAGTGGTATGGTCTTAGCAATACCTGACATCTGCACATCAGTACAGAGGACAGACAGAAAGTAGATAGCCAACATGTTATGCATTAGGATAAATGTTTTGAAAGACAGACATCTGAAACTGAAAGGTATGACATAACTACAGCTCAAACACCAAGAACAAGATAGTCAGTACTCAAGAGTCTCAGCTTTGCTTGCAGGGGTGTATGGTTCAAGTACTACAGTCTGCAATCTACTCTTACTTGGAAAAGCACTGTTAAAAGTACTAATGTAATGATACAATATGTTTTAAACTATTTTTGTTAACCAATGCACTGTAACTGGTGTAATATGCAAGTGTGACTGCATATATCCTGGGATACTACCCATGTAGGAAACAAATACAAAGAGAAAACATTATGGTACTACCCATGTATACCCAGGTGTCCCATACAGTATAGCCACACCCCTTGCTACTGTAATGACAGCCATAAAAGCATGTTATGTACAGGAAATTAAATACACATATTAAATTTGTCATTACCCTGCTATTTTATCAGACTGGAATGTGATCAATGGTTACCAGGGCTGAGCTATGCTTAGCAGGTTTTATCATTGCTTAAATGTAAATGCTAAGCAGATTTGCACACTGGTAAGCAAAGCCTGCACGGTGTGAGCATCTATTCATTTAACAGTATGTTAGCATCAATTACTGTCACACAAACCAGCGCAAACGCACTTAAAACTACTCAAAACTGCCTTAATCACGCTGTATCCAAAAGCCCTTGTTCTGCCTAGTAACAAAATAATCAGCCCTTGCAAGTCTTGAGCCCAGGACCCTGCATAATATAGTCAAAGCAATTTACTAGTAAGCCACCTCAGCTGCATGGTTTTATACAAGTGTCCAACATTGGCGGGAATAAGATAGCTCAGGGCTAGGAGTGTAATGCAAGCTGCTATAGCCATGACAGCTTGGAGGGTTTTGGTGTAGTGTGGATTATTTGCAAGTAATATCGACTGTTGATGTGCAATTTGACAACCGTATGAAGTCATGTGACCTTTTTCCTGTTTATGTCTTCCATGTATCATGCAGAGGGCTCACCTACCAGCATTCTCTGTCGGGGAACCTGACATCATCACCCAATATGTGATTGGACATTATGCCTTGTTATTTGGATGGGAGAGCAGAAGATGTGCGGGACAGGACCGCCGTGTGGAACAGTGGGGTCCACAGGGTAAATGATGCCGGCCTGCACAGCAGAACTTATGAGCATGTGCAGCAGCGGGCCAACAACCTCATCTGCCATGCCCATCAATGGGCTGCTGCTGTAGCGGGGGACCAGCTAGCCACAGGTGGGGGCCCAGTCATCCAGCCCCCACTGACACCCACTGAGGAGCTCCTCACCAAACTTGGGCAACCAACCCAATGCACGAGCCATGAAGCTGAGGGAAGCATTGTGGAGGTGGGTTGCACAGACACACTGAATGAGGAGCATGCAGGTAAGACCTCATTGTGGAGTAGCACACTAATGTAGCAGACATACATGTATATGTATTGTATCTACATGCATGTGCCAGGTCCAACTGCAGTTGTGGATAGGGTTTTCTAATGCACAAAGATGCACATCTATGGTGAGGACAGGACATTGTGTATTATTGGGGTTAGTACTGTAGATGTGCAGACATGCTGCATCCATCCTGTATCAAGGGCACATGTGAGTCTGCTGACAATAACTCCCTCTCACAAGTACCTAGGATCCTCTGGTCTGCATATAGGACAGCAGCCTGAAGCTGGTGAGTATTACATTGCTCTGTTGTTGCCTGGCAATACCCCAGGCATGTGAAGAGCATGCAGTTTGCCATGCACACAACCATCAGTAATAGCTATATTGTTTTATGCAATAGCTATATTGCTTCTTGTGCATGATCACTTGTGTTGGGGTTAACTGCATTGCATCACAGTGGTCACCACTGGGGGCTATCTGATGTGAATTCAACATTCCTGTAGCATACCTCACAAGTTGTCTGTGCCAAGATGTTTGGACAGAGGCCACCAAAATGGGCTGGACAAATGGCCTAAGGTAGGGACATGTGTGACACATTAGTGGTATACAGTGGATATGAAATGTGTACACACCCCTGTTAAGATGCAAGGTGTTCCTGTTACATACTAATTAGGACCACAATATGTCAGTCCACACCCCTTCCAGCTTTTAATGTTACCCATAACTGGAACAGTTCACTTGTAAAACCAAGCATTTGGACTCCTGTATTGCACCTACAAGGCTGGCCACCTGTGAGGGTGGCAGATGTCATATCGCATGATATTTAAGTCAGGTATGATACTCATGCTGCCATATGTGTCAGTACACTCATTCTGGCTTATTTGGCTACAATATCACATACATTGGCATTGTTAAGGCACACAGACTACTTCTGACCACGTATAGGTCGCAAACATATGGATATTCCAGACATAGCTGTACAGAGGAATGTACAATGGTTTAACCTGTTGCATGTGAGGCAGATGCTGTTACCACACTGTATAAAGAAATGGCAGTGGGAGGTGGTCATCAGCCTTGTATGGTGTACACATCAAAATGGTATAAGCCACACAAGATATGATCCTCACACACACACACACACACACACACACACACACACACACACACACACACACACACACACACACACACACACACACACACACACACACACACACAGTTGCCAGCACTGGGATAAGAACTCCTGCCAATCTAGGTATTTCTACTATAGTGCTATGCAGTTATTAGACACGCCACATAGCTTATACATTTCCACCTATTCCAAAGGTACTTCTAAGGTGGATGACATCAACAGGACTACTAAATTGGAATGAGGGGAAGTGTAAAGGGTAGTACACAGGTCAAAAATGGTATAACCCACACAGTATGTGATTCTCACATAAACACATCCAAACAGTTGCCAGAAGAGTGATTAAAACTCCTGCCTCTCTAGTTATTGTTACTATAGTGCTACACAGCTATCAGATGTGCCATAGAGCTGATACAGTTCCACTTAGTCCAAAGTTACTGCTAAGGTGGATGACATCAACAGGACTACTAGATTGGTGCAAGGGGAAGTGTGAAGGGTAGTACACAAGTCAAAAATGGTATTGGGCAGACAGTACATGATTCACGCACACACACACACACACACACACACACACACACACACACACACACACACACACACACACAATTGCCAGTATTGGGAATGGAACTCCTGCCTGTCTAGTTATGTCTACTATAGTGTTACAGAGTTACCGCACATGCTAGAGAATTTACCGAACTGTCATATGACCAAAGCTGCTAATAACTGCATAGCTGCAGTAAAGTATTACAGGTGGCAGACAGTCTGCCTTCTGCACCACCCTTACATTGTACTAGTTCTTTCTGTTTTGCACTTCAGCTAGCATTATGGCTTGGAACATCACCAGATTATTGATTAAAGATGTGTGACACACATGGGAGCCCTCAGCAGTACTCATTCATCATAGATGTAGCCCCAGTACTTACTAGTTATGTCCACTCTTCCTGGCATGTTTGAAGAGCAGTTTTCTGTGATTTCACCCATTAACCTGATGCACTTGTCCATTCTGAGGCACTGTTGCAACTGCCTCATGTACACAGACAACCCTCTCCCTAAACTCCAAACACTCAGACCTGTGAGAGTTGCCCATATATCACCCAATGTGGACATATGCAGTTTCCAGGAAAGACTTGACTAGCAGGTCAAGAGGATAAGATCAACACCTGCACCACACCATGTGGAACACGCAGCTCATCATGGCATCCACTTTGACAGCCATGACATACAGTGAAAAGCCACACACCCACCTTCCCAGAGGCACTCAATGGACATTTACCCAAACAGCACAGACCAGCAAGACAGACACCATGACATGGCACATGCCAAGGGACACATATTTAACCTACACAGTGTGCTCTTCAACCTAAGCTCCAAAGACTAACTATCTTGCACAATACAGTGATCATTGGTAACTCAATACTGAGTTCACACATATCCCACTCACTACATTGAATTTGGAGCAGGTAGCCAAATATCCATCACATGCCAGCATCCAGCACATGACACAGCCAGTCATGGCACTCCACCACAGCTATGAGTATCGCTCTGTATCCATGTGGGTGTGAATGATCTGGGGCACACCTCCCTGGACTACATGACAGGAGAAATGGTTGAACTCTCTGATTATGTGGTCTAGGCAGGTGTGACAGTAGCCCTGAGCAGTGTACTGCCATCACCCAGAATGATGCTGCGGTACTATCAACAGATGATTGACTGCAACATTGGCTTACATGTTTTGTGTCATTCTCAGGGGATACAGTACATCTCTGCTTGGCGTGACATGATTGATAGAACCCAATGACTTACCACAGATGTCTTACAGCTGTCAACACTGGGTTTCCAGGTACTAGCTAAGTGTCTTGCCACCCCATGATGCCTTATTAGGCAGTGTTCCTAATGTAATTACCACCATAACAGCTAGACATGCATGCAGTCTGAACTTCATGCTGCTCAGCAATAGTCATCTAACTGTCAGGGTGGAGTCACTCAAAGCACTCGGAGTGGAGGACACATCTGCTATAATTGAGAGGTGGTTCACAGCAGCAGACAGCAGACCTGCAGTATCAGGCTATGACGCATTCCACAGTTGTCAGTCACCATATATGAAGATAACCACACTTCCACAGGTGGTGTTATCTCCATATTCATTATGGCTAGGACCACCTCCAGACTAGTATCCCAGCATAATGCATTGGAGATACTTCCAGTACAACTGCCTTGGGGTAATAGTGCAATCAAGACCATAGTCTGCTATGGGTCCACATCTATCTATGTCCCTAGACTGTCAATGTACATTCCTCAGCATCCTGCCATCTATGATGGTCCAACACAACTCTGACATAGTATGAGACTTCAACTACCCCTCCACCACCTGGGGAAAGTAGCCAAGCCCCAGTACAGTGGCCCAACATGTCTGGGATTTATCATTTCCAATACACTGGACCAACTCATACTGAGCCCCAGTAGAGGATACAACAACCTTGACCTGTGTTGAGTACGTAAATATGAGACTGTTGCTCACCCACAGATGTCAATACCAACAAGGTGAGATCCACACAGGTTGTAATCAATATGGAACTCAACATGTCAGCCACACCCCACAGAAAGGTAACCACCTTGCAAAACCTTTCCAAAGCTGACTTTGCAGCCATGAAAACAGGGGTGGATGACTTCACTGCACCCATGGCAATGGGAAATGGCTGCATGACTGTGGAATCATACACATATGCACTGTACAAACAGGTACATGAATGCATGGTACTAGCCAGAGCCTACAGAACCTAGACACTGTCTTCTAAATAATGGGAGGCAATGTGATGGTCCCATACCATTACTAAAGTGTAGATCAGAAGGAGGACACTGTTGCAGAGAAAGGTGGTGTCTCATGACTGGTAAACTCCATTATTAGCCTTAAACACAGCTTTGGATCCCTCATGGAATGCTCTACCAGCATCTATGACAGCAGACATGCAGCAGACGCCGATGACAATCACAAAAGCCTTTGATAGTTACATCAACAACCTCCACAGCATTAAACACAAGTGCTGTGAGTTACTGCAAAATGCTAATACCTATCCTGAGGCAACAGATATTGGCCACAGTCTTGGCAACACATTCAGTGCCAGCTTTACCCCTCTCCCCCCCACAAGTAAAATGCTGAGTGAATGTGTTCTCAAATGCTCTATCCCGTTTCTGCTCTAGGCATCTGTGTGTCACCAGGATGTGGCCCTGCAGGAAGACCACGGGGCATGGCAGTGTGGTAACATATCCGCAATGTTATAAGCAGGGTACAGCTGTATGTGCTTGGAAATCCCCAGTATGTAATGCAGTGATTGCATATGCCTCACAGATTATAGGGCTGATGGTTGAACGTAGGTATATGTTGATTTACAACATCTGTTGTAGAATGGAGAATGGTACATGCTGTGGTTTGGGCACACCTCCAATTGATAATAACCACAGCCACAGGGGATATTCATCAACCAGACACACTGAGATTACTATTCACACACACACACACACACACACACACACACACACACACACACACACACACACACACACACACACACACACACACACACACACACACACACACACACACACACACACGCACACACACACATGCATGCACACACACACACACACACACACACACACACACACACACGCATACACATGCACATACACACACAAACACACACACACACACACACACACACACACACACACACACACACACACACACACACACACACACACACACACACACACACATTTGGCAGTACTGAGATCCATAGGTTCATTGCTTCATAGGTGTGTAGTAGATGAATGGGCCTGAAGGCTCTACAAGGCTAGCCCAAGGGAATACCCTGGCATCAAGCCACATGAAAATAGTCCCTAGTGTGGCTCAGGAGTATAGCCACTGGAGTGGTCGCCAGGTGTGGGATTGTATTCCCCTTCCCCTTCCACTTATCCAGATTTCTATTGTGGGTGGCCAGTGATGTGCACGGCTTCACATGTATGTGATTTATACTCCATAACATGGACAGTGTCTGGGCTGTGCACATGTCCAACATGCATGTTCTTTTAAGTGTGGACAGATTGGTATCTTCAGAAGTAGCATTCCTGACCTCGTTTGGTGAGACATGGCTGTGTAACTGAGGTAGTGATTGCACCTACATTGACAGTATGATACAGGGATTCATTTTTTTGAGTCTGTCCATACAGGGCATGTGTATAAGGCATGGTATTCCTTTGTGAGGTATGTTTGCAGACTCTACAGTTGTAGGTGTCCAGTGGGGAACATGGCAAAAGGACCACTGTATACATTGATTGGGCTACTGAGGAGATGGAACAGTGTGCCATGTCCTTTTACTTGCTGGATAACGCACACTCAATCAGGAGATGTAACACATCGAAGTACTTTCTGATGTCAGCAGCACTGTTGTGGTCAACAGACAGCTGACTGTCAACCTGTGTTCCCCATTCTATTATAATAATGTCACTGTTCAGTGGACTACTACCAATGTATTACTTCATGTGAGCCATGGTGTTCCAAAGGTCATGATGACACATCTCTTGGCATTGAAGTAATGTCCAGGGTTCTGACAATGGTCATAGGTGTCAAGTGGCCTTTCAGCGTGATGTCAACATCACATGAATTGTGAATGCTATCACCCACCGTACAGTTGTATGCAAATATTATCAGCCAGGGTGCCTTTGTGTTTTCCTGCACCTCAGAAGGGTAGATCCTAAACATGAGAGGACATGGGTCCGTACCCTGTGTGACACCAGTCATGTCTGTTCATCGGTTTGACATGGAGTCCACTGAAATCACACCATGGGTAGTATCTGTGAGGCAATTTGCAGGACAACTACTGATATGGTGGTTGCTGCCTAGCCAAGTGCGTCTGTGTATGATTCCTGGCTGGAGTGTGGTTTCTGAGTATTAGAATTGTTGCCTATATTGTTAACTAATCCATACTGTCACATAGTCATTGCACATAGCACAACACATTTAGGGCTGTGGATTGTCTACATCAAGCTCTATGGTGTTTGACAATTGTTGGCCTTGTAATGTGGACATTGGGACATATACTAGGTCATCAATATAATAATTTAGCAAAACCCATCCACCAATGGATCCTATTATTACACAATCACACCAACACCCACACAGGATACTGATGACAGACACATAAACACACACACACACACACACACACACACACACACACACACACACACACACACACACACACATGCACACACACTTGCCAGTGCTCAATTTCGAACCACTATCTAGCTAAGCATTGCTACTACAGTGTTATGCATTTATCACATGTGCCACAGAGCTTATAGGATGAATGTTGTCCCAAGTTACTTCTAAGGTGAGGAACATCACCCCTTTTGTAAATACTGTCATTGGGTGATGTAGTGGCTGAGAGATTTCACAAAATATTTTACCCTACCCACACATTTACATTGGCCAGGAGTGAGTTTCAAACCTCAATATAACTATTCTTTCAGACCTTAATGTTATGCATTTACCACACGCACCACTGACCTTACATGGTTTAGGATTACCAAGAAGTACTTCTAAGGTGAATGATATCTGCAGGACTGCTAAAGTCAGGCACTGAGAAGTGTACTGGGTGTAACTGGGGCCAAAATCTTTAAGGTATGGACACACATATGTAGATACATGTACACACACTTGCCAGGAATGAGAATCTAACCCCTACCTATGTAGTTATTGCTACTACATTGTTCCACATTTACCACATGCCCCACAAAGCTTATAGGTAGAACAGTGTCCAAACATACCTCTAATGTGAGTGACATCAGCAGCAGTGCTAAAGCCGGGGTAAGCGCAGTGTAGTGAGCGTGAATGGCCTCAAAATCAGGTCGCTACAAAGACACGCACACTCTCTCACACAAACACACATTTCCACAGTTGCTAGGACCGGGATTAGCACTTCTACCTAACTAGTTTGTTACACTATAGCATTATGCAGTTATCGCAGGTGCCACGGAGCTTATATTTGGATAGCTGTCCAAAGGTATCTTTGAAGGTGAGTGACATCAGCAGCAGTATAATGGAGCTCATAAACAAAGATATAGGGGACTTGCAGACATTGGACCCGACCCAGTTTGGCTTTGTCAAGGGAAGATCATGCCTTTTGAACTTGGTCGACTTCTTCGAAATAGTCACCAAGGCCATTGATGAGGGAAAGGCAGTCCATACAGCCTACCTTGACCTTGCACACAATACCCCACTCGGGTATTGTAGAAAAAAATGTAAACCCATATGTCACAAGATGGGTTGCAAACGGACAGAACCCACAGGGTTAGAGTTGCTGGCGCTGTGTCAGACTCAAGCGGTCACAAGTGGTGTCCCACAGGGCTCGGTCCTTGGCCCCTATTGTTTGGCATCTACTTCTCAGAAGTACAGGCCAACATGGGAGGACTTTGGCTGACAAAGTTTGCAGATGACTGCAACCATAGTGGAAAGTGCATCCGACACTGATATCCTTCAGAAGGGACTCACGGAAACAGATAGCTGGTGCCAGAGCCATCCGCTGAAGTTTGACGCCAAAATATGTATAGTCATACCCTTCGGAAAAACAAGGTAACCCCAAGCTACCATATAGGTGGCAATCCACTAAGCACAGAAGAGGTTATCAGGGACCTGGGGACCCAGGTTGACAGTGGCCTTTCTTTGACACTCACATTGATAAAGTGGTTAGAAAGACCTTCTACATTGCCCACCTGATCATGAAGGGATTCACATCCAGATCTAGTGAGGTCATTGTTCCCCTGTACTCTTCACTTATCAGACCAATGATCGTACAATGCCCCATTCGGGATGTATCTCACCCGACATCTGCAGCAATTGGAGAGACCCCAAAGTTCCTCACCAAAAGGATAGGACTCCAACATCTGTCATATGCTGCCAGATTGAAGAAACTCCAGCTCTATTCAGTCGCATACCGTCTGCTCAGAGGTGACATGTGCCTGACATACAAGGCCATGTCCAACCCGGAATTAATGGACATGCTCCACCTCAAAAATCCAAATCCACCAAAACCACTAGAGCAGACTTAAACCTTAGCACGGATATAAATAGGACGTGCTGGAGGATAGATTTATCACTCAGAGACTCCTATGCTGTGGAATAAAATCCCGGTCCATGTGAGGCAGAGCACCTCGCTGACTCTGTTCAAGAGAAATCTAGACCTGTGGATGGGAGATCGTAGGTTTACCCCGGGAATCATCTCTGGGTCACTGCTGGACAGAGGCACAACAAACTAATGGGCACAGTTTTTTTTCATATAAGGGGTGGCGTAAGCCACAATAATTTGGGCTAGGCTTATAAATGCCTTAGGGCAGATAGCCTAGTATAAACCTATGAACCTATGAACCTATGAACCTAAAAGAGAGGTAAGGGAAGTGTAGTGAGTGTGAATGGCCTCAAAATCAGGTCTTTACAAAAAGACTCACACACTCTTTCACACAAACACACACATTTTCACAGTTGCCAGGAGCAGGATTAGATCTTCTACCTAACTAGTTTGCTACACTATAGTATTACACAGTTATTGCACAAAACTTTAAATTTGACAGGGCTGAGATTACAACTGCTACGTGGATGCTTATTTGTACTGTAGTGTTACACAGTTATCACAGGAACCACTGAGAATATAGGGCTGAGGGCTAACCAAAGGAATTACTGCAGTGAATGACATAAGCACATCATGGGATATAGGCCAATGGGATGTGTACTCGGTGGCAAAGGCCTCATAATGGGATTCTCTCTGTCAATGTCTGTCTCTCTCTTCCCTATATCTGTGTGTGTGTATGTTTGACATATTAAATTATGTTGATCTAAGATATGTGTGAATATTCCTGTCCAGTGTGTGTGTGTGTGTGTGTGTTTGTGTGAAGTATCAATGGTGTACAATTTGGTGTGTGTGCACAGACATCTGCGAATAACAAATATCTGTAGTCCACTGTGTTGTCAGACATGGGCTTTATTTCTCTAAGTATAGGAGCATGCCCAGTATGACCTTCTATATTGAGTGTGTGCATCCATTCCAGGGAGGGTTGGACTCCAGTTCAGGATTTTGTGTGCTACAGCTACACCTAGCAACCTGTTTCTGCAGGATATCTGTAGATAGGTTGCCAATATGGAGACACAATGGCCGTAACATACGGGGATACTGTAACTATTGCTGTCTGTGCTGCTTGTGTAACATGGTTGGTTGTAGCAAAGATTTTCTGACATATTTACTGTTGTACACTGTGATGTATCATGTCATCAACTACTAACAGTTATCATTCTTTGCTCACAGTTATTTACCAGGGAAATACAAGATGAATGAAGCTGAGACCAATATTCCGAGGCATATAGACTACACATTCTGGCACACTCCTGCCATTGTGGAGGGGTAGCTACAGACAATAGACTGCTGGTTCTGTGTAAATGGTCCATCACCTTGTTAGTATGCTGGCTGGGGATCTCCTTGTGCTTTTCTCAACTTAGCGGAATGGCCATATCCTTCTGGGGCCATACCTCACAGCTGTACAGATACACCCAGGTTATCCAGAGACAGGACCCATATATCTGGTCAGTTTACATTCGCATTGTGGTTTACAAGCAGTTTTGTGGCTATTCATGCATGGGTTTTCAGTCAGGGGTTAGTATGGGTGGACATTAGAGTTTCAGACTTCACACACTCCATGACATCCATGCTTCTACAACCCCCCCTGATATTCTCTCATCTTCCTAACATTATGAAAGCAATATCTCAGAGGTATCCCTATAGTTGGGCCTTTATCCCAGTAGTATTTATGGCCTGGTCCAAAGTCCTTGCAATAGGACATGAGGAGGCATGCTACTGGCATTTGTCAACATGGCCTTGCATTTGTTTTCTGTTTACTGTGTTAGGTTTTTAATTAGGACCCCCTGACATTCCATACATTGGCACTATGGGTGAGACATGGGCCTTTGCCAGAGGACTGTCTGCTATTTGAGAGTGCTGCAGGTCATCTGTAGCAGGCCAGTGCATTCTGTCAGTCATATGTTCCCAGGCTGCAGGCCAGTGTATTACCCTGGGGTGACAGTGGTGAGTGGTTGAGGTGTTCCTGTCAATCCTTCCTGTTCATACTGATCCACAAGTCTGGATGTGGTCGATTTCCTACTTACAGCTAGGGACACACCTGCATTGGACACCTATTCAGCATGCAACATCATGTATGTATTCCCATATAGAAATGGGTTCATGCTGTACTCATTCACTACAGCAAGGATATGACCTGTGATAAATCTGTGGCTGATGGTGGGATGAGCTGGGTGCATGTGTGATATGGAAGCTACTTGCACCTGACTCACAAATATACCTGGGACATTCCCCTTATGCTGGCTTGTGTGTGGACATAGGCAGCCTGCCATTACTTTATAACTGTGCCTTTTGTAGTTTGCCAGTGATTGGCCAAACTACCAGTATTCCATACTAGAGGGACAACTAATGTGATGCTGACTTCTATGTATAATTAAAAACTTGTGTGCAGTTGACAGTTATTTTATATGCACTTTGTGTAGGTTACTTCCACCTGTGTACTGTTTCTATGTGTAGGCCCCCATTTATGGCATGTCCAGCTTTCCGATGATGACAATTATTGACATCTGGACAATCAGTATGTACAACTGCTGACATGGGTGTAGCTGAGAAGCAGTGTGGTTGGCACTGCAGTTGTTGGAACATGGCCCTGTTGTCCACTGTACTGTACCTAGGCCACTGAGATACAGCCATCCAGACCCACATGATGACCACTTCCAGGCAATATTAAACACATAACCAACTTACCACACTGACCCCTGCATATTGTTGTCCCAGTGTAGATTGGGACAGCTCTGGCAATCTGTGCTCCAGTGATATTACTCCTCAAACTTGCATGTTACTGCATTTCTACATGGGATTGCTGGGGGGGGGATGCAGACCTGCAGACTTTAAACAATTGCAATGGCTGTACTGGTATTTCGGTTACTCTGTTGGCTTCCATTTCATATTGTATCGTGACCTATCATGCAGAAAGGAGGCATATCAGTAGAGTACACATGTTAGATCTTAATGGCATAAATTTCAGTTTCAGACTTCTTATCCTTCAGAACTAAAATGCAACTGCTAGACCTGTTGTAGTATGTCTGTGTAAGTCTGGTGGGGGGCTCTTCACCATTGCCATCATTTGGGGGCTTTAGTCTGGCCTTTCTTTATGGTCAACTACACCTCTCCTTCTAGGTGAGGCTGATGGTGGGTATGTGACCCTCACTGACATCCATGTGTGTGACCTATTGACACCCACAGTTATTCGGGCCATCACATGTACAGCGGTGGGAGTTGTCACCTTGTGTAGTACTACCTAGTATGCTGACACCAGTATTTGTTATGGATTTCCTGCTGTCCCATATTGCTGTCAGCTGATACCCCATTCAGCTACCCAATTCCCTTGCATGCTTGCATCCATATCATACATGCAACTATGAGAACATACTACTCCATTCAATAATTGATAGGAAGGGTGACTTACCTCATTGCTGGGCCAGTACTGAGGATGTTACTGGAGGGCTAACTATGTCAGATGCATGTAGTACACTCCCTATACAGGTAGTGTCATGTTTGGCATCCCTTTTACTGTATGTGCGAATTGGAGAGAGGTATCAGTCCCTGGGTCCCTACAGTGTCAGTGTGTGTACTATGTGTTGCCTCTTTGCCAAGGCATGGGCATACTGGGCATGCCTTCTTCTGCCTACAGGGGCAGGCTCAGGATGTTCCTCCTCCAAGTCCCTCTGTACCTGTGCTGGCCATGGCAATGGTGGGGGGCTGTGTGGCCCTGCCCCATGCTGTTCCTGCTGCAGCTGTTTCCGCAGGATCATATTGTGTAGCATGCCACATACTATGAACATTTGTGTACATGTAGCTGGAGAGTACTGCAAGGCTCCACTGGATATGTCAAGGCAGCAGATCCGTGACTTGAGCATCCCAAACACATGCTCTACAATGATCCTGGTTTGTGCATGTGCCTCATTATGGTGTTTTTGTTCATGTGTGTGCGCATTTCTGATGGGTGTCATCATCCACGACTCCAATGCATAGCCAGCATCCCCCACTAGATGGCCATATAAGATGTTCCCTCTGGCAAAGCCTGATACATCTGTGAGCAATGCCAAATGTGGGAGTCGTGATAGCTTCCAGGGCTACCAGCACACACATTCATGATAATGCCCTGGGCATCATACATGACCTGGCAGTTGATGGAGGTGAAGTCCTTGTGGTTTATGTAGACCCTACCCTGCTCACCAGGTGGTGCTTTGATGTGGATGTGCGTGCAGTCTATAGCACCAACTACCTCTGGGTATTTTGTTATACAGTGGATGAGATGCATACTTCTGGTCAACGCCTCATGGGTGGTGGGGAAATATTATTGCTCATTGGCATGTGGAATCATGGCATCCAGGAACTGGTGGAGAACCCTGGATGCTGATGCCTGTGATACCCCCATGATATCCTTAGTTGGTTTTTGGAAGGTACCTGTGGCTAGTATTCTTAAGCCTACACATACCATGGTATCCAATGGGATGGGTTCCCCTCTATTATTTCTGTGTGTGAGGTATGTCCAACACAGCACAATGATTTGATGTAGATGTCCCTATCCACTATTTCCAGCTCATGTAGGCCCTGGTAGGTTACCCTGGGTCTGTACACTCTTCTCTTCCTCATTGTGGGTCGATTGTCAGCATTCTCCTCCTCACCACCCTCAGTCTCTAGCACATATTGATGGAGTAAAGCAGCAGCAGCCTATCATGTTTTTAGTTAGTTTTGCCAGTTAAAAATCCCCTTTCTGTGTATACCGATGGTGTAGAGTTTGTGGGAAAAAACAGTCTGTAGGGTGTTTGCATAGTTTATAGTAATGTGCTGGGCTGCTGCATGTGTAATTGGTTGATTCTGATACATTCCACCTATCAGCTATGCTAGTTCTCCTTGATTGCCTTCCTACTACTGTTTACATAAAAAAACAGTCTGAAAGGTGTTTGCATAGTTTATGATAGTGTGCTGGGCTGCTGCATGTGTAACTGGTTGATTCTAATACATTCCACCTGCCAGCTATGCTAGTTCTACTTGATTGCTTTCCTACTGCTGTTTCCCCTTCCCAGTTCCTCCGGATTTAAGCCCAGATATGCACCACACATACCCAGTCCTCATATGTAAACAGTGCTGCCATTTCCTCTTTTTTTTTTTTTTTTTTGTTTAAAACCTGGTGAACGGTGTGCACACCTGTTTAGGCTATGTACACACTGCTCAGGCACATCTGACACACCTCCTTCCTTAGCTTTGTTTGGCTAAGGGCAAACACGCGCCACAGAACTCCAATGAGCTTACAGCAAGCATAACACACCCCTTATGAAGTCATTCAACTCTTAGACTTGCACTGTTGTATTGCTGCACCTGCACGGTTAGGTGCAAGCTGACACTTTGAAGAAATATGTGATTCAGCATAACTCCCCTTATTTGCATACCCAGTATGTTGGTCATTAATTACTACATGAAAACAGACCCTTTCCCCTTGACAACCAGTGCTTCCTGGTATTGTTTACATTCTGCATGCCATTGACTGTAATGACAATTGAGTTTTCACATTTTTTTTTATTTTTGGCACGTTCCTGTTTGCACACGCCCTATGCTTAAACACCTGAGATCGGCCAAAAAAAAAGTTTAATTTTCATTATAATTCATCATTTTTTAATGCCAATGGCCTTATATTTGGCCATTGACATGTCTAATGTACATAATAAATGCTTTTTCATGAGCTGTCATGCCTTCATTTTGTCAGTTGCAGAAATGTACTCAGTTATTTTCCGAATACATTTCTGCACTGACACTGTTCTAGCATGGAGACCTGTCAGCTTGGTAAATCACTAAATCAACTCATTTGCATGGTTTTCACCAGCAAATGAGGTAGTTTGCATATTTGATGGATTTCCATGCTAGAACAGTGTAGGACCGCTCGTGCACGTGAAAATGGCACTATCCTGAATCGCTCTGTGGCCATTTTCCATGCAGGAGCTCCTACACTGTTCCTGCATGGAAAATACAGCTTCCAAAATCCCGGGGTAGGCTACAATTATAGCTGCAGGGGTGCATGGTTTAGAGTGATCATTAATTTGTCATTAACTGCTATATAGTATCAAGGCCCCACTTTAGTAGTGATGACGTGGCAGTTGTCTTACTTATGTTCAAACACTGGGGGGATGATCTCTTTACACAAGCATGAGTTTAGTGCCAGCATACTAGCTTGTTTAGAATTTATATTTCAGTATTTAAAATTTGCTGATCCACACTAGTCATACCTGTATATTAGCATATGTGTGCTAGCTAACTGATTCAGTTGCTTTTGCTGGTCATGGCAATGTCAATCAGGAAAAGTATTTATTTAGTTAAAATGAACCAGCGTTGATTTTAAATGCAACTCAGTATTTGAAGTCAGATGGCAGAAATCTGTTTGTGTGTAAAAGGCAGATAAGGATTTGCACAGTTAATTGAAGTCTTGTCTGCTTTTAAAAGGGCAGACAAGTGTATGTGAAATTAATTAATTAACAGATAGATAAGCATTTCTGGGGGATTAGCCATTTAAATATTTCTCACTCCTGTTATGATGATCTTGTTTATAAAATACATAGTTTGATAATACACCACAAAGGAATCTTAAATCCAAAGTGGATATTCAGTTTTAGACTTTTGTCCACTGTATCCCAGAAAATATCCATTGCCACCAATAAGCCAGTCAGCCTCAGTTATATCAAGCACAGCTCATTTTGCTAGACAACCTTCACATGCATAATAACATGAACCATTCAAAAAGAGATGGTACAGCAACTGATAAGGTAATCTCCCCTACAGTTTTGGAATAGTATATCACTAGATTGATTCAAGCTTTCACAAAGATAGCTGCAGTATTCACTTTATGCATAGCATTAGGAAATAAGCACTTAAATGAAGCTAAAGTTGATGGGTATATTGCTGGAAATGACACTGTCTTGTCTACTTTGTGACACACAACAGGAGAAGGCAACACCCAGCAGTACTGGAGCACATTTTGGTTGGCACTCCACTGAAGGACATCTTGATCAGTGACATTATAGCTTTTACTCAGTTTTCTGATAGGCTTTATTGCAAACATAAACAGATGTAATGACCAAAAGTAATAATAATTATTTGAAATATTTGTGCAAGTATTACTTCCCCTATCCCTCCTGCAGTTTATCCACCTGGCATTTCATCTATTGCAAGTGTAGAAAATCCTCGGGATTCAGTAAATCTCGATTCAAGAAGAAAGTATTCTTGCACGGAATGGATAGTGTCTATTCAGCACAGCAGAGCACCTTGTATATTCAGGAAGGTATGCTGCTGTAACACCTACATGGACACGACCCATGAACGAGTACAGGGGGCATGTTACATCAGTGCCCACACATGTAACATGCCCCCTTTCACTCAGAAAGTGCCATTACAGCACTTTTAAAAGCAAAAACATAGTTGTCTGTGGATATACTGCACAATTGTATATGCATAGAAAAGTAAATATATATATATATATATATATATATATATATATATATATATATATATAAATATTTCAGTATGTATGTAAAAAACTGTTTTATATATATATATATATATATATATATATATATAGTCAAAAAGGCTGTCTGAATGGGGGGTGAAGGGGCCCAAACTAGGGACCTCTGTTAATTATTGCCATTATTCCTTCGTCCCAAGCAGAACTGTTATGCCTTGCAACAAAATAATATGGCCTGCCAAGACTTGAACCCAGGGCCCTGTAAAATGCTATCAAAGCAATGAACCACTACAATATCTGGACCCTATAAAACAGTAATGACATTCCCAACATATCAGTTAGTACAGTCATTCAACAGTAGGGAAAGGAGTGTGTAGAATCAGTCAGGTTCTCTCTATATATAGATGTATATTTGTATGGAGATGCATATATGTGGACAAATCTATACATAATACATACAGATATATAGAGATATACATCCACATTTATATCTGCATATATATATATATATATATATATATATATATATATATATATATAAGCGAATAAATACAGATATATATATATATATATATATATATATATATATATATATATATATAGTTATTTATTTATTTATTGAATATGTATTAAATTAAAAATTATATATTATAAATTTTAAGGGATATACATTTATACCATATATCTATACCATTCACTATCTATACCCATATTTACATTCATATTTATATAATCTTAGATATTCACATTTAGATTGATACATAGGAAGTTTGAAGAATATATACTCCATACACAAACTATATAACATCTTATATGTATTTGATTTAACAGACAACTATTATGAAATTATCATGAAATAATTTTACTAGCTATTTATAAAATACACAAACAAATTTGTGTTGTTGTATACACTACATTTAGTTAATGCCTGTGTTTCAAGAAAATATGTATATGTAAAATTTTGTTGTGTGATTTTAAATGCAGCTTGTTCAATCAAGTCATTAAGTTGTTGAATTAAATCAAATTAAATCAAGTTAATTAATGATTAAGGTATAAAAACCTGGTGAGCACAGAGGCACTTTATTTTGATGAAGTTTCCAGTGTTTGGAAATAAACTTTTTACGTATTATCTACTTTGGATGTTTTTTGGACTACCTGTGGATTACTATCGTGGGACAGCCTTTATTGGATCCTGTACTACTGGGGAAAGTGTGATTTACTGATATATATATATATATATATATATATATATATATATATATATATATATATATATATATATATATATATATATATATATATATATACATAAATATACAGAGATATATGATAGATACAAACACATGCAATCTGAGGGTCATGCTGCTGCACACTAAAAGTCTAAATCTGAAAATGCACTCACTGGAAGTATTCCTTAAAAATGGGGAACGATGACATCTGTGCTGTAAGAGAGACCTGGTTAAAGGCAGCAGGAAGCACCCCTGCACTACCAACCTATAACTCATTCCACAACTGTTGGCTTCAGAACATGGACTGAAGCATCAAAGGTGGTGGTATTTCCATAGTCATTAAGGATGCACACACCTCCAGAGTGGTAGAACAACATTATGCATTACAGATCCTGCAGGTGTTGCTAACATTGGGTAAGACAGTGGTTCAGGTTGTAGCCTGATATAGGTCCTGACACATGTCTCAAGACTCACACTCCATGTCCCTAAACACCCTGGAGAATATTAGTGTCCAACCTAAAACTCCCATACTGGTTGACTTCAGCTACCCCACCATTACCTGGGAAAGCTTCTCATGTATCGGTGCACATGCCCATCACATCAACCTGGTCCTTGCTAACATGGGCGACTGTTGCTCTACACCAATAGTCAACTCCTCCCCTGTTATATCTTAACACAAATTAATCACCTTTGGAAATCCACAGCCCTCCCTCACCCCCTCCACAAGTAGGCATCATGAAAAGCCTGTCCAAAGCTAACTATGTCCTCTTAACAACAGAGGTGGCTAACCACACTGCAGCCATGCAAATGGAGACTAGTTGCATGACTGCTGAATCAAACAACAATACACTATGAACACGTACACAAATGCATGGATACCACCATACTGAATAGAACCAGGAACCTCACCTCCAAAAAAAGGAAGCTGATCTGCTTGTCCATGGCCATAAAGAAACTGTACAACAGAACGAGGGAACTGATATGGAATAAGGTGAAGTCCCAAGACTGGAAAAAAAACCCTTATCAGACTCAATTAAAAGTTGAGATCCCTCATCAAATACTACAAAGTTAGCTGTGAAAACAGAATTGGAGCACATAGTAAAGACAACTGCAAGGCCTCATACAGTTATGTAAAGAATCTCCATGGCAGTACCAACATTTTTTCTGAGCTACTAGACAATGGTACCTCCTAGACTGACCCAACAAATGTTGCCAATATACTGGCTGATATATTGACTGCAAACTTTATCCCTCTCTCCCCCCTCAAAGGACCAATCACAGTATCAGTACACTGCCAGGCACGCATTATTACTGCTGCACATGTTAAAACAACACTGTCCAAGGCCAAGAATACAGCTTGTATGGGGCCTGACAATATCCCTGGCTGTGTTCTGCATGAACTATAGAGTGACCTGGCACCTCACCTATGTGCCCTGTGCAAGAACAGCCTCACCTCAGGCTTTGTCCCTACTGAATTGTGTACTGCTGCAGTCACCCCACTCCACAAACGAGGTGTGACTACAGACCCTGGGAAATACTGCCCCAACTGCCTGACAAGTCTGTTATGCAAAGCTATGGAATGCATCATCATGCACCTAATAAACAGGGATATGGGAATCTGCAGACTCAGGATCTCACACAGTTTAGTTTTGTGAAGGGTAAGTCATACCTGGTCAATCAACCTGGTCAACGTCTTGCCATCCATCACCTGAGCTGTGGATGAAGGCAAGGTGGCACATACAGCCTACCTTGATCTGGCCAATGCATTTGATAACATTCCCCACTCAGGAATCATGCAAAAACTCACTAAACTAGGCATCAACATCATATCATTAGGTGGGTTTCAAAACTGGGTCACAGATAGGACTCACAGTGTGGAAATAGCTGACTCCAAGTCCGACTGCTGAGCAGTCATAAGTGGAGTCCCACAGGGTTCTGTCCTGGGTCCTCTCATGTTTGGAATCAATTTCTCTGAAGTCCATGCCAACATGAAGGGGCTCTGGCTGACAAAGTTTGCAGACAATTGCAAGTTGGTTGCTATTATTAACTACCCAAGTGATGTTGGCATCCTACTGAAAGTCCTCACTGAGACCAATGATTGGTGTCAGAGCCATGGCCTTAAGCTCAATGTGTTGCCATCCCCTTTATGGAAAACCATGTTCCCATGATTTACCACATTGATAGTAGTCCCCTGAACAAAGAAGGTGTTATAAGAGATCTGGGTACACAGGTTGACAGCAATTTCTCTTGACCACCACATTGCCACTGTGGTCATAATGTCCTTCTATGTGGCACATCTCAGTACTTACACATTAGCATCCAGGAAGGAAGAAGCCATTGTCTCCCTGTACTCTTCTTTTTCTTGACAGAGTGACACAGTTTGTTTCAGCATACATATTCTTATGGATGTAAGGTAGGTAAATGAAATGTATGTTCTTATTTTCTGACAACAATAATATCATTACAGTGATTTACCAGAGAAATGATAATAATCTGTAAAACAGACCAGAAACATGAGCAATAAACCTGGACAACCTGAAACAATCCAGCCAGTTGACAGGTATGCTCAGAACCCCATTCTGCAATAAATATGGACCAAGGCTGACAAAGTGGTGGGTGGAAGCCATGAAAATGGGGATATATATCTGAAGTAGTGGCATAGGTAAGCTAACACTGTTGCTGTAGTAACACCCTCCTGTGTGCTCTAGCATATATTTACTGAAATAGCACAAGTAATTTAATTAGGGCATCTGCTATGGGTAATTACATGTGTATTTGTAAATATATCAGGCACTACAGGGATGTAATGGTACAGACAAACATACACCAGTGTGAAAGTGCATACCCTCAACCAACATCACCAAAGTCACAGTCACATACCGTTAAGTCAAGTGAACAGTAGAATATACGGACTGTGGGAACAAATACATCATTGTTTGCCACTCACACACTAGCCCTACATATAGAGTTCCAATTGTCAGTGTATTCTGAATCCTGACCTTGGTACAGGACATGTCTCAGTCTGCCCCTACATACACATGCAGCCAATAGATCAGCAGAAACTGGAGCAGCATGCACAATCAGATAAAGAAGGAGCCATAACAGTTACATCCAGCCGCCTCCATACACAGTCCAAATAACATGTACACATGACATGTGTACACAATCATGACAGTCTGTTAACAATGGCCTGACATACACAGGTCTCTCACATGTACAGTTCACCTCAGAATGCACAGGTTCAGGACTCATATCTTTTTGCAAATATAATTTTTATTACATTTCTCTTCTATTTAAATGCAAGAAAAGAATGATACAGAAAATATACTTACAAAGTACTTGGAATATCAAGTTTCAGTCATCCAAATATGATATACATAACATAAATCATCAATGTTAGGGTAACAATTGTACAGAATTGTCTAATAATTAAGCTGCTCTTAATGAGCTGCAAAACAGACATTTACATAAAGATAGTATACAACATACTGAAAATGTGACATTAAAACATTGCAACCAGATATTCTAGTCTACCTAACTAATCATTCTGTCTTGTATTAACTATGTACAGTATATACATTGATGTCACCTTAATGTTCATCTTATATGTGTTTGCCATGACCTGTACAATGTTATTGTAGGTATACAGCTTTCTATACTAATTGTCTTTATTTTCCCTTAATTATGTAAAGTAATATTGATGGTGAAGTCCCTTGTTCATAAATCAATTTTGTCCTAGGATTTCTAAAAGCGTTTTCCAATGTTTCTAATAGTAAGATAGTTTTTTTTTTGCTTCTTGTAATTAATTTGCTGGCTAATAAGTACTTTATAGACATTCCTTTAAATTATTCCCATGTGATTTTACTTCTATCTAACCAGTTTTGGGCTATATATGATTTGATCATTGTGCACAATGTGACTATCATGTGTTTATTTTCGTAGGAGAAATTATTAGGGAATATATGTAAAATTGCCATTTCCCATGACAGGGTAGATTTGGTGTATCCCTTTTTTTCTAACTTGGTTCTTAATGAACACCACAGCTTGTGACCATTTTTACAGCTCCAAAAAATATGGAGGGTGTCAGCAACACTGTTTTGACATATGGTACAATAAGGGGAGAGGGAGGGGATTCATTTTACTAAGAAAAGGTGGTGTGTGTGATACACATTGTTATTGATCATAATTTGGGTATAAATTATTTTTTTAAGGGGAGTTAATTTCAAAGTAAGTTCAATAGCAACAGATTTTTGTTCATCAGTGATCTTTATATTTTTCTCTTCCCAAAATTTGGAATATAGAATTGCATCTTGATATCAAATTTCTGTTACTAATCTATACGTATTTGATAACATTTTAGATCTCGACAATAGCAGGTTAATAATTTGTTGATATAGCTGCATGTCTTGGTTGTCTATTTTGACATTCATAGTAATTGTGTTGATCAGGTATATTAATAGGTTGGATTTGGTATTATAGCTTTTATTTACTTCAAATTTTTGTCAAATATTTTCAACTGAGAAACCTTTGATCTGGTATAGGTCACATACAGTGATATTTTAAATTTTTGGATACTGATTCAGGTTTAATATAGTACTGTTTAATTTAATATTAGGATTAAGGTGTACTGACTGTCCCAATACCAAAGTATCTTTACCCTCCTCACCCCCTAAAGAGCCCATATCTATAAAGGAAGAATGCAGAGTCCATCTAATTACAACTATACAGATAAAAGCTGCACTCTCTAAAGCCAAAAACACAGCATCCATGGGACTGGACAACATCCCAGGCTGTGTTTTACACAAACTTCAGAATTAACTGGCTCCCCACTTAAGCACCGTGTTCAATAATAGCCTCACATCAGGCTTTGTGCCCACTGAATGGTGCACAGCAACAGTTATTCCATTCCACAAAGGGGACGCCACCACTGATCCCAGGAACTATCGAACTATTAGCCTGATGAGCCTGGTCTGCAAGGCCATGGAATGTATCATCATGGAACTCATAAACAAAGACATTGGTAACCTCCAAACTCTAGATCCACCCGGTTCGAGTTTGTGAAAGGCAGATCATGCCTCCTGAACCCGATCGACTTCTTTGAGGCAGTCACCAAAGCCGTAGATGAGGGTAAGGTGGTTCACACAGCCTACCTTGACCTCGCCAAAGCTTTCGACACCATTCCCCATTTTGGAATTATAGCTAAACTCACTAAACTAGGTATAAAACCCTACATCACAAGATGGGTTGCCAACTGGCTCACTGACAGAACCCACACTGTAAAAGCTGCAGACTCCAAATCTGACAGCAGTGACAAGTGGAGTACCACAGGGTTCTGTCCTGGGACCTCTCCTGTTTGGTATCTATTTCTCTGAAGTACAGGCTAACACAGAAGGCCTCTGGTTAATGAAGTTCGCAGATGGCTGCAAACTAGGAGCCATAGTCAAATCCCCAAATGATGTGGGCATCCTACAGAAGGGCCTCACTGAGACAGATGCCTGGTGTCAGAGCCATGGCCTCAAGCTCAATGCCAAAAAGTGCAGTGTCATCCCCTTTGGTAAAAACTGTGTACCCATGACCTACCACATAGGCAGCAATCTACTTAACACCGAATGTGTGATAAGAGACCTTGGGACCCAGGTGGACAGTAGTCTCTCCTTTGATAGTCATATTGCCACAGTAGGCAGGAAGTCCTTCTACATGGCACACCTCATCATAAAAAGGTTCTCATCCAGGAAAAAAGAGGTCATTGTTCCCCTCTACTCGACACTCATTAGACCCATTATAGAGTACAATGCCCCTTTTGGAATGTACCTCACAAGACATCTGCAGCAGCTGGAAAGGCCACAGAAGTACCTCACAAAGAGGATTACCAGTCTCAAACAAATGCCCTACACTGACCGCCTCAAAAAACTCCAGCTTTACTCCGTAGCATATCACCTACTGCGAGGTGATCTCTGCCCAACATATAAAGCTATGCCAAACACAGAGCTGTTGGACATGCTACACCTAAAGAAATGCCAATCCTTCTGAGCTACATGCTCTAGGAACCTAAACCTTGTCACCACAATGAACAGGACATGCTGGAGGGATAGATTCCTGTCTCACAGACTTCCCATACTCTGAAACAGGCTACCCATCTATGTCAAGCAAAGTTCTTCATTAGCACTCTTAAAATCTTGATGAGTGGATGGGAAATAGGAAATACACCCTGGGGATCACTTCTCTGTCTCTGCTCGACAGTGGCACAGGAAAATAACTTTCTTGGGTGGCGTAAGCCAGGTAACCTTGTTGGCTAGGCTTACATAGGCCCTTGGGCCGATAGCCTAGTACCTACCTATGAACCTATGAACCTAAGATTTAGGGAGGCTATCAGCTTTTGAAATATTACTGTGTTTCTTATTATTATGGGATGAACCTTAAGATGCTTTAAAGTCTTAGAATTTAGAAAGGGTACTGCTCTAGGGTTTAAATTGCATGAGATTAGATGATTGTACTATATTTTAATCCATAGTGGATACCATGCTTTGTTTGATGGTTCAAAATTTGCTATTTGTATGATTCGACTAGAGTTTAGTATGTTGTAGTATGTTTGAAATTCAGGTAGGCCTAGGCCCCCTTTTTGTTTGGGTAATGTTAATTTAGTGTATTTTATTTGTGTACTTTTTGAATGCCAAATAAACTTTCCTAGTAGTGTTTCAAGTTTGGAAAAGAAGATTTTTGGTATATTTTCGTTAATAGCACTAAAATGAAACAATGGTCTTGGAAGAATATTAACTATGGTCGCCTTAGCTAGTGGAGATAGATTGAGGTTTAACCATCTCTTAGTGTCTTCAGTGATGTTAGACCAGGTTTTAAGCAAGTTGTTTTTAGTCATATCAGATTGGGGTGAGTGAACCTAATACCCAAATATTTGAGATTATAATTTACTTTAATTTCAGTTTCAGGGAAATAGAATTCCTTATGTCCTAGAGTATTCAGAGGGAATATGACTGATTTATTAGGGTTAATCGCATAATTAGATATTTTTGCGAATTTTTCAATGGAGTTTAGTATCTTATTCAAATTAGTATAAGGGAATTCAAAATAAATGTTAAGATTGTCAGCAAAAGATGTATACTTTATTGGGACTTTGGAAATATTCATAATATGGTGTTAGTTCTTTGTGATATTTTAAGCAGCAGAGGTTCTGTGTATATATTGAACAGGTAAGGTGTTAGTGGACATCCCTGCCTTGTATCATTCACTATTTGAATAGGATTTGATTGCTTTTTATCTATAGATAGTGTTGTCATGGCATTTTTGTATAGAGCCCTAACCATGTTTATATAGTCCTCAGGAATACTAAATGTCTTGAGTATATTTAATAAAAAATCAAAATTTACTATATCAAAAGCTTTGGTTGCATCTACTAACAGTTCATAGCTAGGGCATTTATCATTCACTTTTAAACTAATGATTGAATCAATAGTAAGTGTGTTGCTATATATTTGTCCATTCTTCATAAAGCCTAGTTGCTCAGAAGATATAATGTGAGGTAGGATTTGTTTGATTCTTCTAGCTAGTATTGTAGAAAGAATTTTAATATCGATATTTATGAGTGCTATCTGCCTGTAGTTGTTTGGGTTTAATGCATCTGATTTGGGTTTTGGTATAAATATAGTTTTTGAGTTATTGATATACAGGTCTTTGGTACCATACTTTATTATGTATCTGTATACTTTCAGTAGTATTGGAGCTAACTGTTACTTAAAAGTCTTGTAAAATTTCGGCATGTAACCATCAGGCCCTGGTGATTTACCTGGTTTCAACTTATTTACAGCAGCAATGATTTCTTCTACACTTAAGAGAGCTCTAAGATTATTTATTTGTATCTCATTCAGTACTGGAAATTGCAATTCTTCGGTAAATTGATGAAATAATGACTTATTAAACTGGTCATGGGGGCCATATAGTTTTTTGGTACATCTCTTCAAAAGCTGATATGATCTCTTCATCTGTCTCTAAAGATTTGTTATTATAATTTAGCTGCTTTATTTTGGTAGGAGGATTTTTAATGTTTATGATTCTTGCCAGTGCTTTTGAGGGTGATTGAGCCCATTCAGTATATCTGTAGAAGAGTTTAATTTCATTGATTGAGTACTGTTGTGTTTGAATTTCATGTAGTTGTCCTTGTAGTGTAACCATTTGACTTTCAAGTACTGGTGAATAATTTATTTGCAGTTCTGACACTATATTTTTTAATTTTGATTCTAGTAATATGACTTTTTCTTTGTTTAATTTTTTATAGAAAGCAGCTTTTTGAATTAATATACCCCTAATAGTGGCTTTTGTAGCTTGCCATTGAATGTTGTATGGTATATCTATTACTTCTAGGTTGTTATAAGTTTGGGTGAGAATGTCTATGATATTTTGTGAAACATCTTTAAGCTTTGGTATGTTAGTATTTAACATCCAGTTTATAACTGTTTGGGTCCTTGCATTGAGCTCCCCAACTTTAGTGTAATATTTATCTTTGCATGATGTGATATTTTTCTAGGTTCACTATTGTATGTGACTGTATTATTTAATAAGATTTCGGATATTAAAAATACATCTATCCTAGACCAAGACTCGTGATTTTGTGAATAATAAGTGAATTTATTAGTAGTCATACTATTTCTATAGTTTTCAAATGGGTCAGCTAACTTAAAATCTTCTATTATTTCAGCTATTAGTGTAGTAAGCTGAAAGGGCGGCCACGGTGGTGCAGTGGTTAGCATTGCTGCCTCACAGGAAGAGGTTCTCTGGTTCGATCCTCGCCTGGGGTGCCTTCTGTGCGGAGTCTGCATGTCCTCCCTGTGGTTGCGTGGGTTTCCTCCGGGTGCTCCGGTTTCCTCCCACATCACAAAGACATGCTGCAAGTGGATTGGACACTCTAAATTGGCCCTAAGTGTGTGTGTGTGCCTTCTGCGGAAGGTTGGGCACTGGGCTGGCAACTCAACACTGTATACGCTGTGGTGATCCCTAACCAGGAAAAGAAGAAGAAGAGTGTAGTAAGCTGAACCGATTGTTTGTTACTCTTATTTGTCCTATCAAGTTCTGGATTAATTAACATATTCCAGTCACCTTCTATGATATAGAGATAATTAGGATAGTTCTCTAGGATTCTGTATATCTCATATAGCTAGGTTATTTGATGCAAACATGGGGCATAAACATTTAGGACTAAGAAAGTTTTTTTAAACTGCAGCAGTTCACAAGTAAAATAACACCATCTACCATTTGGGTGACAGCAACCTTTCAATATATTACCATCAAACTATTTTTTAACTACTAGAAGCCGTACTGTCACCAGCAGCAACAATATATTTCACACATTTTTTTTTGTATCTTTCAACATGTGCATTTCTTGTATGAAAGTTATCTCCTTCTTAGATTGAAAAATTAAGTGCATTAATAGATTCTTTTGTTTCTTATCTTGTAAGCCTTTTACATTCCATGAATCCACAGAGATCATCTAAAAGGTATAATACACAGATTGCTGGCTTTCAGAATAAGTGGATATATATATATATATCTAGGTACAAAATAACATTTCAAAATAATTATAATCTTTTTGTACATATCAATAGTGTGGATATAAGTGTGACATCACTCCCTTTCAGACCCCCCCCCGTGCATACCCACGCTAGCCTACTACCTGAAAGAGAGGTAAAAGAAATATTAACAACTATAATACAAAAGCTTTCTGTCATTCTAAGTCCCAGCAATCAAACATCAAACATAACAGCATGCCCAAACAAAGCATGTATAAAAGATATGCATTCTAACCCTTTGTTCATTTGAAAATAATTTGGCTGAGCATTATTTTAACTGAAATGTATATATCTAGCTTAATAGGCAATCTAATCAAAATATAGTTCAAAGCAAACTATCGCTTTTTAATTGTGTTCACACATAGAAGAGTAACTACATACACAACTGATTTTACTTTAATATAGTTTTGTCAAACAGTGTTTGCATGTTCCTTGTTATGCTGGTTATATGTACATTCCTTTTGTTATATAGCCGTTATTTTAATTGTTGGGGTTGCACTGCTACAGGCAGTTATATCCCTGGGTGTCCATTTATTATGCAATAATCAAGCATATATACAAAAAAAAAAAAAAAACATTGTGATCATAAAAAGAAAGAAAATATGAGACAGAAAAACAAAGAATCCCTTTATAGTCTCTGCTATACAAGACTGGTATGCTTACACTGGATGCATACTTATTTTACAGCTTAAGAAAGCATAGTTTACACTATGTAAAACAACACAAACCTAACTACAATGGTTTGCTTTTCCTAGTAAGGGCTGAGTATTTATTGCAGCTGCAACAGCTGCTACAGTTTCTAACCAGAAGATTTTATTAGTCCAGCATGTAGATATTCAGGAAGGAACAAGTAACAAGAAAAAAAAAAAAAAAAAAACAAGTACCTATATATTATCATTTGTATATCATCAATTAACCTGTGGTATTATTTCTAGGCTAGATTTACCTTCCATAAGCCATATACATGTGAATCTTCACTTTTTGAGACAGGAAAAAGTAAATCCACAGGTTTTCTGTTATGTGAGAGCCTTACTTTCATTTTAATTTGCAAACATAGGTTTTCTGCAATGTTTTTGGCTTGGATGGCTACCATAGTTTTTCCTTTGACCTCAGCCATGCTTATCTTCCTATTTCATGGTCGCAAAGGATTCTAGGTAATGCAGTTCATTTGTGACGGTGTGGAGATACTCCCTAAGCTGTAGTTGGAGTGTCCAAATGAAAAACAATGAATCCAAGCAGAAAACAGGTATTTTAGATATTTTACCTTGTCGTTGAGAGAATTAGTATGCCAAAAATACACAGAAGCATATAGTCTTTGTATTAGGAGTCTGTTTGTATAAAACAAAAAAACTTTACTTCAAAGACAGTTTTTCTCAAAGCCTTTAAAGAACTGCCATGTAGTGAAGGACTCATATCTAAGGCCTCTTCCCTGACATGTCTGTGGGTGTACTACATCACTGGGATGTTAGCAGGAATGAAGTCAAGAAATAATGGCAATAAATGGAATAATAACATGTACTGGCTATGCCTAGATGTTAAAAGTCTATATACTAATATAAGACATAAGGATGGTATTAAAGCATTTTTTTTACTTTTTGGGTGACTCCCCGCTGACCCACTTTATAATAGGACTTATGGATTTCTGTCTGAAAAATAATTATTTTTTGTATTTTTTGTTTAATGGTGAGATATATCACCAGTTGCAAGGAACAGCAATGAAGGCAGCTTTTGCCCCTATGTATGCAAACATTGTAATGGCAAAATTTGAAGCAGAATATATATATGTATATATATATATATATATATATATATATATATATATATATATACACACACACACACACACACACACACACGCACGCACGCACGCACGCACACACACACACACACACACACACACACATAACTTTTATAAAAGTCAGGCTGTCTATTATTTTAGATTTATAGATGACCTAATATTTCTATGTAATGGAAATATAGAAGAAGCTCAGTCCTTTGTAGATGATTTCCAAGATAATAATTTTTGCTTTAAATTTGATGGCATACAAATGGGATGATAAGTTACATTCTTGGATGTAGACATTAATTGTCTAGAGACAACAGTCCATAGGACATTTGGCCAGAATAATACTTTTTGTATGGTACTAGTTGCCATCCAGGCCACCTAATTGCTGCATTGCCATACAATGAATTTGTGAGGTTACATAGATTATGCAGTTCTGATGATGCATTTGACAATCAATTGTTAATGACAGAAAATATGTTTATAGAAAGGGGATATGATAGGAAAGTGGTGGAAGAATCCAAGAAGAAAGTAATAGAATACAGATATGGAATATCTGAGATGACAATGAGATAAGGACAATAAGAATAAGGGTAAGAAAAGACAGTGTTTTGGGGAATGGGATAAAGAGGAATGAAATAGGAAGGAAATGTGTACGTAATGAAAGGATGAATGAAGAAGGAAATAGAGAAGTATATTTTGTTACCACTTTTAATATAGTGACATAAAGTATAGTCAAGGAAGTTAAAAAATATTGGAAAATGGTAACAAATGATAAAGATCTGAGATATCAGATAAAGAGACAGGATAAGGTCTCTTATAAGAGGAGTAGAAATTTGGCAGATATGGTGGTACATAATCACTTTGTACCACTAGAGGTCACAATAGATTTTAATTTTATAAAAAATAAAATGGGAACTATAGCTTGTAAAAAGTGCTCAGTGTGTAAATGTATAGTAACCACTTTTTCAAAAATGAATGATATAAGGGAATAGTTTATGCCCTAAGATGTAATTGTAACCTTTATTATATAGGAGAAACAGATAGAGCTTTTAAGACACATTTACAAGAACATATAAGGGACATTAAAAATCAAAAAATAGATAGCCCCTTAGGACAACATTTAATGACTGCACACAATGCTGAACCAGATTGTTTAGAAGGATGTAGTTTGGAAAAAAATAAAAGTGTCATTGGGAGAAGGCTTACACATTAAAGAAAAGTTGATGAAGAAGGAAACTCTTTTTATTTTAAAGTATAACATTGTGGAACCCTATGGATTAAATAAGGAGTGTAGTTGTAGATATGCAATTTAATTAATTGTTTGATGAGATGATTGCTTGATTTTATTGTATATATAAATAATGATGTATGGAATAAATTTTGTACTCATTGAAAGCCTGGTGCCAAGGTGCAAAGTTCGAATTAAATCTTGGTGAAAACTGTTCTGCGGTCCATGACTTTATACACTGTGATATTTTTTACTTTATTGTCTTGTTGCTGTGTTTTTTTTGAATGATAATAAATACATCTGCACGTGATTGACATCTGGACAAAGCCTGAGATCATTTGGAGACAGAGACACAAACACAGTGGTAGATTGGACATACTGCTGTCATACATTGAGTCAGTTGCAGATGTCACTGAGTTTGTTGTAACATTCTTTATGAGGAATATGATGTTGGTAATACCAATAGATGTATTTAATGGCTGCATTCCCCAGAGTCCATGACTGATTTACCAATGACACCAAATGTCTAGGGAACAGACAAAACATAACCGGCAGACATGGCCAGTCTGTGGACAGCATGCCAGTAGAGAGGTATGTCAGAGTCATATCACTGTGAGTCATGAAGTCACTCACTAAATGCATGTCCACACAAACCCTGTCAATCTATCAATCCACAATGTGTATAACACCACTGATGATATAAAATCTGTTCACAAATATGGGGATATGTCCCCCATGTTGTTTGGCTGTCTCCAAATGTCCTGTCCTGTGACATATTGCCACCTACTGTATGTGAATGTGTAGGCCACCACTTCTGTAATGTCCCTCATGCAGGCAAGGAAAAGGAGCAAGGCCCAAATTAAGGAATGTTGCATATGTTGGAACAAGCAACAGTGTCCAGGCCCACAGCACAATACAATATGGGTACCTACATAGTGGCATGGCAATAGCAATACCTGACATCTACACATCTGTACAGAGACAGACATAAAGTAGATAGCCAACATGTTATGCATTAGGATGAATGTTCTGAAAGATAGCCATCTGAAACTGAAAGGTATGCCATTACCACATGACAGCAGTCCTCAATGACAAGTTCAAAAAAACATAGTAGTCTACAGTTAATATCAACATATCAGATCAATATCCAATAGACGACACATTAAAACATACATCTCAAAACACCAAGAACAAGATAGTCAGTACTCAGAGTCCAGCTTTGCATGCAGGGATGTATGGTTCCAGTACTACAATCTGCAATCTACTCTTACTTGGAAAAGTACTGTTAAAATTACTAAAGTAATGATGCAATATGTGTTAGAACTATATTTGCCAACCAGTGCACTGTAGTTGGTGTAACATGCAAGTATGACTGTATATAACCTGGGATACTACCCATGTATGAAACAAATACAAATAGAAAAGATTGTGGTATTACCCATGTATACTCAGGTGTCCGATACAGTATACTCACACCCCTTGCTACTGTAATGACAGCACATAGAAGCATGTTATGTACAGGAAATTAAATACACTTATTAACATTGTCATTACCCTTCTATTTTATCAGATTGTAATGTGATCAATAGTTACCAGGGCTGAGCCATGCTTAGCAGGTTTAAGCATTGTATAAATGTAAATGCCAAGCAGATTTGTGCACTGGTAAGCAAAGTCTACACAGTGTCAGTGCCTACTCATTTAAACATACATTAGCACCTCTTACCTTCACACAAACCCATGCAAAAACACTTAAACCTGTTCAAAACTGCCTTAATCACTCTGTATCCAACAGTCCTTGTTCTGCCTAGCAACAAAATAAACAGACATTGCAGGTCTTGAACCCAGGACCCTGCACACCACAGTCAAAGCAATTTACCAGTAAGCATGTCAGCTGTATGGTTTTAGAATGTTTTCTCAAACATACCCTTCTTTACAGCCAGTTTACAATAGGGAAGAGACACTGTGCAATTAGAAAGAATTGGTATCTATAAATATATATATATATGAATAGAAACATACATAGAGAGAGAGAGAGATGTAGGGAGATCCATACATGTGTATAACAATATATAGATATATTTCCAATAAATACTAAGGTGTGTGTGTGTGTGTGTGTGTGTGTGTGTGTGTGTGTGTGTGTGTGTGTGTGTGTGTGTGTGTATATATATATATATATATATATATATATATATATATATATATGCATATATATCACATATAAATATATATACACACATATATATATACATATACATACATATATATTTACACTGTTTGGTCTAACATTGCTACTTACTCAAGTGTGCTAGCTTGCATTGCATTTGAATTGTTGTTATTGCTGTTTTAGCTACTTTTCTGTATATATATATATATATATATGTATATATATATATATATATATATATATATATATATATATATATATATATATATATATATATATATATATATATATATATATATATATATATATACATATACACACACCTTTCCTGTAACTAGTGTAGTCCAGATTCAGATTTGCTGTATCCAGGACTGTATGTAAGCTTCTGAACCCCCCACCCCAAGCTTTCTGTGTTGGAGGGAAGCCTTCTAGCTTATCAGTGGGAGTGGTAAGCACTAGGTAACCTATCTACCACATAAGGAGTGGTTCTGGCCAAGAAATTGTAGCTTTTGGCCGTTTGGGCATTTTTTCCATTTCTCTTAACTTTCTGATTTAAAAGCCCACATTTGCACTTGTTTCCCCCTTTGCTGTAACTAGTTTAGTCCAGATACAGATTCTTAGTTTTAGCATTTGAATTTGCTTATTCATGGTCAGCACTTGTTCAGAACTTGCAAGCACTAAATAACCTACTAATTACTACAGCACTCAACCTTCCTCATTACCTAGAGGAAAACAGTTTGGTACTTACTTTCCTCACTTGCTTAGAGAAAAACACGTCTTGTACTAACTTTTCTCACTTATCTAGAGGAAAATAGTTTTTTATTCAGGCATGTCCAAGGGTCAGCTCCCAGTGTTCTCTCCTGTCTATCTGATGAATCTGGGCATCTTGGGGTAATGTAGAAATTGCCTCATGTACACAGACAACCCTCTCCTCCTACCCAACCAAACACTACAACCTGTGAGAGATGCACTTATCTAGCCAAACTGGAGGTAAAGCTCTCTCCAATCAAGACTGAACTTGACAGTCAGGAGGAGAAGGTAGACACTTGCACCACACCACACTCATCACATAGTCTCACTAAATCTACAAAACCAAAATCCACACATAGAAACACAAAAACATTTGCTGAGGCTCTCAATAATAATTTGCTCAAGCAACAGTGACCTCCAAAGCAGAAATACAAGCAACATCCACCCCCCAACACAACCCAAGTGACACATAGCCCGCAGACTCAGTATGCCACTTAATCACAGCCAATAATGCAAAACAACATACCCAACACACTAGTCATAGGTGACTCTATAGTCAGGCACACTGATGTCCCACTCACCAGGCTAAACAAGCAGAAGGTTCCTTTCGGCTGCCTGTTGGGTGCCAGGATCCACCACATAACCCACACATTCAGGTCACTACACAGCAAGTACAAATATGACTCTGACATTGTCCATGTTGGTGTGAACGACCTGAGATGTACCTCCCTGGACTACATGAAAAGAGATATGGAAGAGCTCTCCAATCTTGTAGCCCCAGGCAGGTATGACCCTAGCCCTGAGTAGCATTCTGCCATCACCCAGAATGATGCCACAGTACAAGGACAAAATGATTGTCTTCAACAATTGGCTAAGCTTCTGCTGCCATTCTAAAGGGATCCAGTATCTGTCTGCCTGGGATGACATGGTCGACAGACCATGATGCTTTGCCAGAGATGGCCTGCATCTGTCACCCCTGGGATTCCAGATACTGGTTAAGGTTCTTGCCATCCCTATAGTACCTTTTTTAGGCAAGGTTCAAATGAAAAATGCACCACCGTAACAGGAACAGGCAAGCAAAAACTGAGGGTAATGCTTCTCAATGCTAGAAGTATAAATCTCAAAATGCACTCACTTGAGGCACTCCTTAAAATGGAGAACATCGATATCTGTGCAGTGACTGAGACCTGGTTCAAGGCTCCAGAGAGCACCCCTGCACTACCAGGGTATAACTCATACCATACTTTTTGGCCATGTAACCTGGACCGGAACACCAAAGGCAGAGGTGTGTCCATATTCATTAAGGATATCCACACCTCCAGGCTAGTTGCTCATCATAATGCAGCTGAGGTTATCCAAGTGCAACTAACTCTGGGCAAAACTGCAATCCAAATTGTAGCTTGCTACAGATCACCCACCATGCCCCAGGATTCCCACTCCTCTTTTCTTGATGTACTGGAAAATATTATGGTTCAACCAAACACCCTAATAATTGGTGATTTCAACTACCCCACCATTAACTGGGAAAACTACTCATGTACCAACTCCTTCGCTCAGCGCTTTCTGGAATTCATAAACTCCAATGCCATGGATCAAGTTATCCACACCCCCACCCGAGACAACAATATCCTAGACCTAGTCATTGCCAACATGAGTGACCAGTGTTCCACACCTGAAGTCAACGCCTCATTGGTCCGATCTGTCCATAAGCTAATTACCCTAGATATCCACATCCTGCACCACCCCCCATTAAGGAAACCATGGTAAATTTTTTCTCCAAAGCCGACTTCATGCTTCTTAAGACAGAAGTGGTGAACTTCATGACACCCATGCAGATGGACAATACAGTTATGACTACTGAATCCTACACAATTGCACTTTATAAGCACTTACATGAGTACATGGATTGTGCTATCCCAAACAGAACCAATACACTATCCTCCAAGAAAAGGAAGCCAATCAGGTGGTCCCCTGCCATAAACAAACTGTACAACAGAAGGAAGAATCTGTTTCAAAAGAGAGTAAAATCCTATGAGTGGAGGAGCTCCCTGGTCAGCCTCAGTAAGAAGCTGCAATCCCTGATAAAATCCTCCAAAGCTAGTTATGAAAACAAAATCGGCACTAATTTTAAAGACAGCCACAAAACATTGTATAGCTATGTCAAGACTCTCAATGGAAACACTCAGATCTGCTCTGAGTTACAGCACAATGGCACTAAATATACAGACCCAACTGATATTGCCAACATCCTGGCAGATAGGTTCAGTGCTAACATTACCCCCCTCTCACCCCCTAAAGAGCCCATCTCTATACCGGAAGAATGCAAAGTTCCTGCAATCACGGCTGCACAGGTAAAAAACACACTCTCCAAAGCCAAAAACACAGCATCCATGGGACCAGACAACACCCCAGGCTGCGTTCTACATGAACTACAGAATGAACTGGCACCCCACCTAAGTACCATGTTCAATCATAGCCTCACCTCAGGCTTTGTGCCTGCTGAATGGCACACAGTGATGGTTATCCCACTCCACAAGGGGGGAGCCACCACAGACCCCAGGAACTACCGCCCCATTAGCCTGATGAGCCTGGTCTGCAAGGCCATGGAACGTATCATCATTCCAAACTCTGGACCCCACCCAGTTCGGGATTTTAAAAGGCAGCTCATGTCTCCTAAACCTGATAGACTTCTTTGAAGCAGTCACCAAAGCCGTAGACAAAGGTACGGTGGTTCACACAGCCTATCTAGATCTTGCCAAGGCTTTCAACACCATCCCCCAGTCTGGAATTATAGATAAACTCACTAAACTAGGTATAAATCCCTATGTCACAAGATGGGTTGCCAACTGGCTCACTGACAGAACCCACACTGTGAAAGTAGCAGACCCCAAATCCGACTTCAGACCAGTGACAAGTGGAGTACGACAGGGTTCAGTCCTGGGTCTGCTCCTGTTTGGTATCTACTTCTCTGAAGTACAGGCTAACACGGAAGATCTTTGGCTAATGAAGTTCACAGATGACTGCAAACTGGGAGCCATAATCGAAACTCCTAACAATGTGGACATCCTACAAAATGTCCTCACTGAGACAGATGCTTGGTGTCAAAGCCATGGCCTCAAGCTCAATGCCAAAAAGTGCATTGTCATCCCCTTTGGTAAAAACTCTGTACCCGTGAAATACAACATAGGCAGTAGTATACTTAACACTGAAAGTGTGATAAGAGACCTTGGGACACAGATGGAGAGTAGTCTTTCCTTTGATAATCACATTGCCACACTAGTCAGGAAATCCTTCTACATGGCACACCTCATCACAAAAGGTTTCTTATTCAGAAAAACAGAGGTCATTGTTCCCCTCTACTCAACATTTATTAGACCCATTATAGAGTACAACACCCCTTTTGGTATGTACCTCACAAGACATTTACAACAACTGGAAAGGCTGTAGAAGTATCTCACAAAGAGGATTACTGGCTTCAAACAGATGCCCTACACAGACCATCTCAAAAAACTCCAGCTTTACTCCGTCACATATCGCCTACTCAGAGGTGATCTCTGCCTAATATACAAAGCTATGTCAAACCCAGAGCTGTTGGACATGCTCCACTTAAAGAAATCCCAATCCCTCCGAGCTACACACTCTAGGGACCTAAACCATGTCACCATAATAAACAGAACATGCTGGAGGGATAGATTCCTGTCCCAGAGACTTCCCATACTCTGGAATAAACTACCTATCTATATCAAACAAAGCTCCTCATTAGCACTCTTCAAGAAAAATCTTGATGATTGGATGGGAAATAGGAAATTCACCCTGGGGATCACCTATGTGGCTCTGCTCGACAGTGGCACAGGAAAATAATTTTCTTGGGTGGCAAAAGTCAGGGTTCCTTTTTGGCTGGGCTTGTATAGGCCCCAGGGCCGATAGTCTAGTACCTACCTATGAACCTATATATGCATACATGTCCCAAAATGCCCATACAAACATATGCTGCTGATAGACCACCCATAACTTCTGCAGTATGCACAGTTGGATACAAAAGCAGCCATGACACTCACATCTGCCCCCCCCAGTCCAAATAAATAGGTGAACAGTACACTGCTACAAAATCACGTTAGGCCATACACAATGGCCAGACATGCAACAAACTCTTAGCAAAACAAATAAAATGTCTGAACATAGCTAAGAAAAATACAACCAGCCAGTAATTCTCACATGTTTATTATACTCTGACATCTTGGCCAAACCCTTCAAGGAGTAAAATATTACCAGAAATACATGTCTTAATCACAAGAAGCAATTAACACCTCAGTACATAATTAAATACACAGCCTCCAGTTACACTCCTCATTTACCCCCCCTATGGGATATAGTATCACAATTAATATTAATACATTGAGTCTCTTTATAACAATTGTCCTTTTATGAATGTTTCATCAAACTGAGGAATAGACTTTTTCAAAAACAGTACCTTGGAGCCCACTACTGTCATAATGGTGAGAGTTATTCAAATGTATGTTTATAGAACTGTCATATTTCTTATTAGTAATATGTCTCCCATGTTCTAACAGCCTAGATTTAAAACATGTGTTACTCTCCCCCACATAAAATATGTTACAAGGGCATCTAAGAGCATTCTCTATACACCAACCTCTTGAATGTACAGACTTCCAACGTGTTTCCCAGTGTTTCCCCTCAGCAGGAATTATAGCACTAAATAATAATAGACCAGTATACCTATCAACCTCTTACTGTATGACATCTGGAGAAAGCCTGACATAATTGATGGACAGAAGCCCAAATACATGGCCATACTTGAAATATTGCTGTTATACACTGAGAAAGTTGCTGGTGTTCCAGGGTTTGTTGTAACATATCTTTTCTGAAGGATATAAAATCAGAAAAACAAATGGATGTTACCATTTACATAATGCAATCACCAGAGTATGCTACTAAGTTGCCAAGGACAACACCTGTCTGATGGAAAGTCCATACGTAACGGCTAACCTGTGGCCATTATGTGGATGGCCCTACAGTTCAGAGCTATGCAGAGACAGAACTTTGTCAGACTGAAACCCATGGAGAAGTTGCATGTGCAGACAAACCCTGTTAAACTAGCAGTATTCCAAACATATAACTGCCATACACACATTCTGCCCCTAAGTCTTGAACCTACTCCACTATTTAGTTGGCTTGTCTCCACAAGTCTTGTTGTAAGAGGTAGTAGCTCACACAACTGCAGGATGTCTTCCTCACAAGTAAGGGAAAGGGCCAATGCCCAGATGGAGTACTCATTTATAGGAGTGTGTTGCCATGACATTGGCTATTGGAGGAACTACACAGCTGCTCTGCATGCAACTAGCAAGTGGGGAACCCCAATAGGTGCACAGGGCATCATCTGGTCATGAGCATCACCTACAAAAGCCATGCTGCCACCTATTCAAACCAGCTCAATCCCTGTAGTGGAGAGAGAGAGAGAGAGAGAGAGAGAGAGAGAGAGAGAGAGAGAGAGAGAGAGAGAGAGAGAGAGAGAACAAATAAAACTTAAACTGGAAAAGAGAAGAAAGAAAAAAGGTAAGTGGAACATATAAGCATGTGATTGAATGTAGTACTTGGTCTGATCTTCACAGAATGTCCACATTTTGCTATCATATTTTTTGTCTGTTCCTCCTGAAATATGTATTTTTCTGGCAAATAGCTGAGGATTGAAGTTATCAAGTAATGACAAACACTTGAGTTTAAGACTCCACATCCTTAAGAATATTCACGGTAATGCAAAATGTATCATTCTACAAACTTCCTATGTTTGTAACAGGAATATTTAAAGTCTGTCCCTATTTATACCCCCATAATTTTAGGCTTTGTCTAGATGTCATGCTTTGAGAGGTTGCGAGGTAGGATCACAGCTCAGGAGCCTGACTCACCCTGGGAAAGGACAGTTCATATATGACAACTGCAGGGGTGTCTGTCCAACAGTTGTGACTGTGCCTCTGCTAGGCCAGTTAATGGGATGTTCTCCATATCCATGTTACCTGTTATTATGAGTATGACATGTTTGTCTTGTAAAGCAAAGAGACCTATAGAGGGCATATGCATAGTAAAGTACTTCTGTAGTCATGTGGGTTGAACTGCATGTGATATATTGAATTAATAACATTCAACTGTACAGTGTTCTATTGGACAATAAGCACATTTGTGACTGATATATGTAGTCAAATACACATATACCTGTGTTATGTCAGCCAAACCATTGGCAGGTCTGCGAGGAATGACATTGTAACGTAATAGCCTACTTATGACAGTTGGATGTCTTTCAGGTAATCACAGTGATGTCAAACCCTACTGTGCAATCAATGTACTAATTTGTGGTGCAGCTATATTAGTACAGTATCAATGCTGATGTCCCTTCTGACACCCATGTATGTTTGCCATTGTCCAGACGTACTTCTGTAACAGGTTGAGCAGTATGATTGAGCAGCAAGACTGTAAATATAGTGTGCCATGCTAACATAGACAGAAATGTATACCAGGTATCCCCTGAGCACATGTATGTATGCATATGTTCAGCTGGAAGGCACAGAACTAATCACATGGATTTCAAGCAGTCAGGTACATAGGTTATGCATGTTGCACATGTGTGTAATATCAGTGTCAGTGCATACAACAGACATAAATGTGTACAGCTACTGGTTGTTGCATTGCCCTGACACTGATATGGGTACTATAGTAGGTATGATTATCAGGTATTAAACAGAGACGTGTCCACTTGTGTTATGACCCTCTGTCCTTGTCTACCACTACCAGCTATATCAACACCTATATACAGTGGATATCACAAGTGTACACACTGTTGGAATGCCAGGTTTGCGTGCTGTATGACAATCATACCACAGATTTCATAATGTTTCTCATCTTGAATGTGACCCCTAACCTGTACAATTCCATTGAAATACAATCAAAGGTGTTTCTAGGAAGGTGAGCAACTGTTGCCAAGTGAATCTTTGTCATGATGTTAGAGTCTAGACCAAGATGGATGAATGCTGTAACCATCTGAAGAGGTACATACACAACATATTAGTTTAAGGGTGTGCACACTCATTCAACTGGCTTATTGTACTGAGTATTATTTCCATATGTTTTCACAGACCAGATTGTTATGTTATCAATTGAATTGTACAAGTTATAGATCACATTACAGATGGGAATTGTTTTGAAATGAGTTATTGTGCTGTCATGTTCCAATTGCACAAATACCAGGCAGTGTAACAGGGGTGTGCACCCTTTATATCCACAGTAGATATATGGACACAACAGTACCTGACCTGTATAACCAGCCTCCACCAAGGTAGAGTAATCTCCTTTGGTGGACAGCAGCAATACACAAACCACATAATAGATTACTACGTTGGCTGTACAGGGACATATAGGTGCAGGCAACAACTTGGAAAGAACTCCACCTATATCTGAGCAAGCATGTAAGTTCACATGTGAGCTCCTGTAAGGCTGACAATGACTACAAATTAGACATATCCACACCACCAAGGACAATTGCAACTGTGTCCCCACATATGCAAGTTTCAGAGGAAACAACACAATTCACCCTGTGCTGTGGGTAAAGAACACCACATACACACATGCAGTGGATATAGACAACCTGCATCACACAGATTAGGTGGGAACATTGCCACCCTGCCCACCCCAGTTGTACAGGGGAATATGCACATCAAACACACTCCTTCCCTCAGCAATGGTGAGCATGTGCATATTGCCTACTGATGGCAATAACAGTATATATCCATGAGGCATAATGACATCACTGTCTGCCTACTACATGAACTCAGACATGTGCTCATAGCTCCATCACACACCACAGCCAAACACAGACCTGCCACCATCCACACACCATCCACACACCATCCACATGGATGATGCCCACTGTCAACCCTCTACACAGAATGAATGGAGAATAGAGGATTATGCAATCAAGTGTCCAACATTGGAGGGAATAAGATAGCTCAGGGACAGGAATGTAATGCAAGCTACTATAGCCATGATAGCTTGGAGGGTTATGGTGTAGCATGGATTTTTTTCAAGTAATATCCACTGTTGATGTGCAATTTGACAACCATATGAGGTCCTGTGACCCTTTTCCTGTTTATGTCTTCCAGGTAACATGCAGAATGCTCACCTACCAGCATTCTTTGTTGGGGAAACTGACATCATCATCCAATATGTGATTGGACATTATGCCCTGTTATTTGGACAGAGAGCAGAAGATGTGCGGGAGAGGACCGCCCTGTGGAACAGTGTGGTCAACAAAGTAAGTGATGCCAGCCTGCACAGCAGAACTTATGAGCATGTGCAGCATCAGGCCACCAACCTCATCTGCCATGCCCGTCGATGGACTGCTGCTGTAGCAATGAACCAGCTAGCCACAGGTGGGGACCCATCCATCCAGCCCCCACTGACACCCACTGAGGAGCTTCTCGCCAAACATGGGGCACCGCCCAACGAACAAGCCATGAAACTGAGGGAAGCATTATGGATGTGGGTTGCGCACATACACCTACATACCCACACACACACACACACACACACACACATTCACTGGATGAGGAGCATGCAGGTAAGGGCCCAGTGGGGATTAGTACACAAATGTATCAGACATACATGTATCTGTATTGCATCTACATCTATGTGTCAGGTCCGACTGCAGTTGTGGATGGGGTTTTTTTAATGCACAGAGGTGCATATCTATGGTGAGGACAGGACATTGTGTATTATTGCGGTTAGTACTGTAGATGTGCAAACATGCTGCATCCATCCTGTACCAAGGCCAAATGTGAGTCTGCTGACAATAACTCCCTCTCAGAAGTACCTAGGACCCTCTGGTCTGGATATGGGACAGCAGCCTGAAGCTGATGAGTATACCATTGTTCTGTTGTTGCCTGGCAATACTCAAGGCATGTAAAGCACATGCAGTTTACCATGCACAAAAGCATCAGTAATAGCTACATTGTGTTATGTAATAGCTATATTGCTTTTTGTGCATGTTCACTTGTGCTGGGGTTAACTGTATTACATCACAGTGGTCACCAATGGGACATGTCTGATGTGAATTCAGCATTCCTGTAGCATACCTCACAACTTGTCAATGCCAAGGCATCTGGACAGAGGCCAGCAAAATGAGCTGGACAAATGGCCTAAGTTAGGGACATGTGACACATTAGTGGTATACAGTGGACATAAATTGTGTACACACCCCTCTTAAGATGTAAGGTGTTCCTGTTACATACTAATTAGGACCATATTATGTCAGTCCACACGTCTTCTAACCTTTAATGTGACCCATAACAGGAACAGTTCACTTGTAAAACCACACATCTGGACTCATGTATTGCACCTACAAGACCGTTCACCTGTGAGGGTGGCAGGCTTCGTATCAGCATGATGTTTCAGTCAGGTATGATACCTCATGCTGCCATATGTGTCAGTACACTCACTGTGGCCTATTTGTCTATAATATCACATACACGGGCATTGTTAAGGCACACAGACCACTTCCGACCATATATAGGTTGCAAACATATGGATATTACAGACAGATCTGTACAGTGGACTATACAATGGTTTAACCTGCTGCATGTGAGGCAGATGCTGTTAACACACTAATGGCAGCGGGAGGTGGTCACCAACCGTGTATGGTATGCACATCAAAATGGTATAAGCCACACAAGATATGATCCACACACACACACACACACACACACACACACACACACACACACACACACACACACACACACACACACCAGCATTGGGATCAGAACTCCTGCCTATCTTGGTATTTCTATTATAGTGCTACGCAGTTATCAAACATGCCACAGAGCTTATACATTTCCACTTATTCCAAAGGTACTTCTAAGGTGGATGATATCAAGAGGACTACTAAATTGGAGTGAGGGGAAGTGTAAAGGGTAGAACACAGGTCAAAAATGGTATAAGCCAGACAGTACATGCTTTACACATACACACACACACACACACACACACACACACACACACACACACACACACACACACACACACACACATACATACACACACACACACATACACACACACACACACACACACACACACACACACACACACACACACACACACACACACACATGTGCACACACTTGCTAGCATTGGAATTAGAATTCCTGCTTATCTAGGTATGTCTACTAGAGTGTTATGCAGTTAGCACACATGCTATAGAGGTTACTGAAGTTGTACATGGCCAAAGCTGCTGATAACTGCACAGCTCTGGTAAAGTATTACAGGTGGCAGACAATCTGCCTTCTGCTCCACCCGTACATCATGCTAGTTCATTCTGTCTTGCACTTCACCTAGCATTATGGCTTGGCACTTCACCAGGTTATTGTATCAAAAAGTATGGCACACCTAGGAGCCATCAGCAGTACTCGTTCATTACAGATGTAGCCCCAGTACTTACTAGTTATGTCCACCCCTCTCGGCATGTTTGAAGGGCAGTTTTCTGTGCTTTCATCCATTAACATGGTGCAATTGTCCATTCTGAGGCACTGTTGCAACTGCCTCATGTACACAGACAACCCTCCCCTCTAAACTCCAAACACTCAGACCTGTGAGGGTTACCCATATATCACCCAATGTGGACATATGCACTCTCCAACAAAGACTGAACTATCAGGTGAAGAGGATAAGATCAATACCTGCACCACTCTATGTGGAACATGTAGCTCACCATGACACCTACTTTAACAGCCATGACATACAGTGAAAAGCCACACACCCACCTTCCCAGAGGCACTCAATAGACATTTACCCAAAAAGCACAGACCAGCAAGACAGACACCCACTCAGACACCACGACATGGCACATGCCAAGGGGCACATATTTAACTTACACCATGTGCCCCTCAACCTAAGCTCCTAAGGCTAACCACCTTGCACAATACGGTGATCATGGGTAACTCAATACTGAGGCATACACATATCCCACTCACTAAGTTGAATATGGAGCAGGTAACAGCCAAATATCTATCACATGCCAGCATCCAACCCATGACATAGCCAGTCATGGCATTCCACAACAACTACGAGTATCACTCTGTATCCATGTGGGTGTGAATGACTTGGGACACACCTTCCTGGACTACATGACAAGAGACATGGTTGAACTTTCTGATTATGTGGTCCAGGCAGGTGTGGCAGTAGTCCTGAGCAGTGTACCACCATCACCCAGAATGATGCTGCGGTGCTATCAACAGATGATTGACTGCAACATTGAGTTTTGTGTTTTGTGTCATTCTCAAGGGATCCAGTACCTCTCTGCTTGGGATAACATGAGTGAAAGAACCCAATGACTTGCCACAGATGTCCTACATCTGTCACCGCTAGGTTTCCAGGTACTGGCTAAGTGTCTTGCCATCCCTATGATGCCTTATTAGGCAGTGTTCCTAATGTTATTATCACCATAACAGCTTGAAATGTATGCAATCTGAGGGTCATGCTGCTCAATAGTAGACATCTAACTGTCAGGATGCAGTCACTCAAAGCACTCGTTGGATTGGAGGACACATGTCTGCTGTAATGGAGAGGTGGTTCACAACAGCATACAGCAGACCTGCAGTATCAGGCTATGATGCATTCCACAGTGGTCAGCCCACAAACATGGACCACACCACACCTCCACAGGTGTAGTTGTCTCCATATTCATTATGGCTAGGAACACATCCAGAGTAGCATCCCAGCATAATGAACTGGACATACTTTCGGTACAACTGCCTTGGGATAATAGTGCAATCCAGACCATAGGCTGCTATGGGTCCACATCTATGTCCCTAGACTGTCAATGCACTTTCCTCAACACCCTGCCATCTATGATGGTCCAACTCCACACTGGCATAGTATGAGTCTTCAACTACCCCTCCAACACCTGGGGAAAGTAGCCAAGTGCAAGAACAGTGGCCCAACACTTCTGGGATTCATCATTTCCAATGCCCTGGACCAGCTCATACTGACTCCCGGTAGAGGCTGCAACAACCTTGACCTGTGTTAACTAAGTAAATATGGGACTGTTGCTCATCCACAGATGTCAATCCCTGCATGGTGAGATCCACACAGACTGTAATCAACATGGAACTCAACATGTCAGCCACACCCTCCACAAAGGTAACCACCTGGCAAAACCTCTCCACAGCTGACTTTGCAGCCATGAAAACAGGGGTGGATGTCTTCACTGCACCCATGGCAATAGAAAATAGCTGCATGGCTGTAGAATCATACACATATGCACAGTACAAACAGGTACAAGAATGCATGGTACTAGCCAGAGCCAACAGAACCCAGACACTGTCCTCCAAGCAATGGGAGACAATGTGATGGTCCTCTGCCATTATTAAAGTCTACATCAGAAGGATGACACTATTACAGAGAAAGGTGGTGTCTCATGACTGTTGAAGTCCCTTATTAGCCTCAAACACCCCTTTCGATCCCTCATGGAATCTCCTACAGTCATCTATGATGGCAGACATGCAGCAGACACTGACGACAGTGACAACAGCCTTTGATAGTTACATCAACAACATCCACAGCATTAAACACAAGTGTTGTGTGTTACTGCACAATGCTAATACCTATCCTGAGACAACAGATATTGGCCACAGTCTTGGCAACACATTCAATGCCAGCTTTACCCCTCTTTCCTCCCACAAGTGAAGGGTTGAGTGAATTAGTTCTCACATACTTTATCTCATTTCTGTTCTAGGCGTCTTTGTGTCACCAGGATGTGGCCCTGCAGGAAGACCATGGGGTATGGCAGTGTGGTAACACATCCACCATGTCATAGGCAGGGTACAGTATGTGCACAGACATCTCCGGTCTATAACACAGTGATTGCATATGCCTCACATATTATAAGGCTGAGTGTTGTACATAGGTATATGTTGATTTACAACATCTGTTGTAGAATAGAGAATGGTACGTGTTGTGGTTTGGACACACCTCCGATTGTTAATAACCACAGCCACAGGGGATATTCATCAACCAAACACACTGAGATTACTATTCACAAACACACACACACACACACACACACACACACACACACACACACACACACACACACACACACACACACACACACACACACACTACAAGGCTAGCCCAAGGGAATACCCTGGCATCAGGCCACATGACAATAGTCCCCAGTGTGGCTCAGGAATATAGTCTCTGGAGTCATCCCCAGGGGTGGGTATTGTATTCCGTATCCACTCATCCAGTTTTCTGTTGTGGGTGGCCAGCGATGTGCACTGCTTCACATGCATGTGATTTATTTTCCATAAAATGGACAGTGTCTGGGTTGTGCACATGTCCCACATGCATGTTCTTTTAAGTGTGGAAGTGTGCTTGTGGTCTCTGGGGCATGTTGTGTGGACAGATTGGTATCTTTCAGAAGTAGCATTCCTGACCTCGTTTGGTGAGACCTGGCTATGTAACAGAGGTAGTGATTGCACCTACATAAACAGTATGATATGGAAATTCATTGGAGTTGTTGGCATTTGTCCATACAGGGCATGTGTATAAGGCATGGTATTCCCTTTGTGGGATAAGTTTGCAGACTCTACAGTTGTTGCAGGTGTTCAGTACGGAACATGGCAAAAAACCCACTGTACACATTGATTGGGCTACTGAGGGGATGGAACAGGGTGCCATGTCCTTTTACTTGCTGGATAACACACAGGCAAGAGGTGTAACACATCAAAGTACTTTCTGATGTCAGTGGCACTGTTGTGGTCAACAGGCAGCTGACTGTCAACCTGTTTTCCCCATTCTGTTTTAACAACATTAGTGTTCAGTGGACTACCACCAATGTTTACTTCTTGTGAGCCATGGTGTTCCCAAAGATAATGGTGGCACATCTCTTTGCATTGAGGTAATGTCCAAGGTTCTGACAACAGTCATAGTTGTCAAGTGGCCTTTGGGCATTATGTTAGCATCACATGGATTACAAATGCTACCACCCACCTTACTGTTGTATGCAAACATTATTAGCCAGGGTGCTTTTGTGTTCTCCTGCACTTCAGAAGGGTGGATCCCAAACATGAGAGGACATGGATCTATACCCTGTGTGACATCAGTCATGTCTGGTCATCGGTTTGACATGGAGTCCACTGCAATCTCACTTTGGGTACTATCTGTGAGGCAATTAGCAGGAGAACTACTGATATAGTGGTTGCTGCCTAGCCAAGTGTGTTTGTGTATAATTTGTGGGTAGAGAGTGGTCTCTGAGTATTAGAAAGGTTGCCTGTATTGTTAACTAATCCATACTGTCACATAGTCATTGCACATGGCACTACACATTTAAGGCTGTGTATTGTCTACACCAACCTCTACAGTGTTTCCAAACTATTGGCTTTGTAATGTGGACATTGGGACATATACTAGGTCCTCAATATAATAATTTAGCAAACCCCCCCCCCAATGGATCCTGTTAGTTACAAAATTACACCAACACCTACACAGGATACTGGCAGCACACACACACACACACACACACACACACACACACACACACACACACACACACACACACACACACACACGCCAGTATTGAGTTTCAAAGCCCTACCTAGGTATGTATTGCTACTACAGTGCTATGCATTTATCGCATGCACCACAGAGCTTAAAAGATGGATGTTGTCCCAAGGTACTTCTAAGGTGAGCAACATCACCAACTCTTGTAAATACTGGCATTGGGTGATGTAGTGAGTGAGAGATTTCTTAAAATATTTTACCCTTCATACACATTTACATTTGCCAGGAGTAAGGTTCAAACCTCTATCTAACTATATTTTCAGACCATTATGGTTACACATTTACCACATGCACAACTGAACTTACATTATTTATTTATTTATTTATTTATTTAACATTTGTTGACCGGGAAAGTCCGACTAGGTTCCACAGAGCCTGTTTTCAGCGGGGGCCCGGGGAGAAATGCTCCAGATGCATGTCTTTGGACATGGTTTAGTGTTGCCAACAGGTGCTTCTAAGGTGAATGATATCTGCAGGACTTCTAAAGGCAGGCACTTAGAAGTGTACTGGGTGAAAATGGGGCCAAAATCTTTAATGTATGGGCACATATATGTAGATATATGTACACCCACACAAACACTTGCCAGGAATGAGATTCAAACCCCTACCAATGTAAATTATTGCTACTACATTGTTTCACATTTAACACATGTGCCACAGAGCTTATAGGTCAAATACTGTCCAAACATACCTGTAAGGCGAGTGACATCAGCAGCAGTGCTAAAGGAGGGGTAAGGGAAGTGTAGTAAGAGGGAATGGCCACAAAATCAGGTCTCTACAAAGACACACACACACACTTTTTCACACCAGTACACAATTTTCACATTTACCAGGACTGGGATTAGACCTCCTACCTAATTAGTTTACTACACTATAGTATTATGCAGTTATTGCAAGTGCCATGGAGATTATATGTTAGAGAGCTGTCCAAAAGTATCTTTGAAGGTGAGTGATATCAGCAGCAGTACTAATGGAGAGGTAAGGGAAATGTAGTAAGTGTGAATGGCCACAAAATCAGGTCTCTACAAAGACACACACACTCTCTCATACAACCACACACATTTCATGAACCAGGATTAGAACTCCTACCTAACTAGTTTGCTAGTTTACTACACTATAGAATTACAGAGTTATCACAAGCACCATGGAGCTTATATGTTAGAGAGCTGCCCAAAGGTATCTTTGAAGGTGAGTGACATCAGCAGCAGTGTTAAAAAATGTGTAAGGGAAGTTTAGTGAGTGTGAATGGCCTCAGCTACATTCATCTGGAAACACACAAACACACTCACACACAACTTTACATTTGACAGGACTGAGATTACAACTACTACATGGATATTTATTTGTGCTGTAGTGTTACAGGGTTATCACAAGCACCACTGAGACTATAGGGCTGAGGGCTAACCAAAGGAATTTCTACAGTGAATGACATCAACACAGCATGTGATATAGGCCAATGGGATGTGTACTGGGTGGGAAAGTCTCATAATGGGATTCTCTCTGTTGCTGTCTGTCTTTTTCTTTCCCATGCCTCTGTGTGTGTATGTTTGACATATTATATTATGTTGACCTTAGATATGTGTGAGTATTCCTATCCAATGTGTGTGTGGGTGTGTGTGAAGTACCAATGATGTACAATATGGTGTGTGTGCGTGCACAGACATCTGCAAATAACCGATATCTATAGTCCACTGTGTTGTCAGACATCTCTAAGTGTAGGAGCATGACCATTATGACCTTCTATATTGCGTGTGTGCATCTATTCCAGGGTGGGTTGGACTCCAGTTCAGGGTTTTGTGTGCTACAGCTACACCTAGAAAACTGTTTCTGCAGGATATCTGTAGCTAGGTTGCCAATATGGGACACAATGGGCTTAACATACGGGGGATACTGTAACTATTGCTGTCTGTGCTGCTTGTGTAACATGGTTGGTTGTAGTACAGATTTTCTGACATATGTACTGTTTTACATTGTGATATATCATGTCATCAACTGCTGACAGTTATCATTCTTTGCTCACAGTTATTTACCAGGGAAATACAAGATGAATGAAGCTGAGACCAATATTCTGAGGCATATAGACTATACATTTTGGCACATACCTGCCATTGTGGAAGGGTAGCTACAGACAATAGACTGCTGATTCTGTGTAAATAATGCAGCACCTTGTTAGTATGCTGGCTTGGGATCCCCTCCTTGTGCTTTTCTCAACTTCACAGAATGGCCATATTCTGCTGGGGCCATACCTCTCAGCTGTACAGATACATCCAGCTTATCCAGAGGCAGGCCTCATATATCTGGTCAGTTTAACTTCACATTGTGGTTTACAAGCAGTCATTCGTGAGTTTGAAGTCAGGAGGTAGTATGAGCAGACATTAGAGTTTCAGACTTCACACACTCCATGACATCCATGCTTCTACATTCCCCCTCCGTTATGCTCTCCTCTTCCTAACATTATGTAAGCAGTATCTCAGAGGTATCCTTATAGTTCGGCCTTTATCCCAGAAGTATTTATGGCCTGGTCCACAGTCCATGCAGTAGGACATGGGGAGGCATGCTGCTGGCATTTATCAACATGGCCTTGCATTTGTTTTATGTTTACTATGTTAGGTTGTTAGTTAGGACCCCCTGACATTCCATCTATTGGCACTATGTGTGAGACATGGGCCTTTGCCAGAGGACTGTAGGCCATTTGAGAGTGCTGCAAGCCATCTGTAGCAAGTCAGTGCATACTGTCAGTCATACGTTCCTAGGCTGCAAGTCAGTGGATTACCCTGGGGTGACAGTGATGAGTGGTTGAGGTGTTCCTGTCAATCCTTCCTGTTCATACTAATCCACAGGTCTGGATGTGGTCGGATTGCTGCTTACAGTTAGGGACACACCTGCATTGGACACCTATTCAGCATGCAGCATCATGTATGTATTCCCATACAGAGATCGGTTTATGCTGTACTCATTCCCTACAGCAAGGATATGACCTGTGATAAACCTGTGGCTGATGTTGGGGTCATCTGGGTGCATGTGTGATATGGAAGCTCTTTCACCTGACTCACAAATATACCTGGGACATTCCCCTTATGCTGGCTTGTTTGTGGACATGGGCAGCTTGTCATCACTTTATAACTGTGCCATTTGTGGTCTGCCAGTGATTGCCCAGACTACCAGTATTCCATACTGGAGGGACAATTACTGTGATGCTAACCTCTATGTATAATTTCAAACTTGTGTGCAGCTGACAGTTATTTTTTATGCACTCTGTGTAGGTTACTTCCACCTGTGTACTGTTTCTATGTATGGGCTCCCATTCACGGCATGTCCAGCTTTCCAACGATGACAGATATTGACATCTGGACAGTGAGTATGTACAACTGCTGGCATGACATGCCATGTAGCTGAGAAGCAGTGTCGTTGGCATTGCATTTGTTGGAACATGACCCTGTCATCCACTGTACTGTACCTAGGCCACTGAGACACAACCATCCAGGCCCACATTTTGACCACTTCCCGGCAATATTAAACACACAACCCACTGACCGCTGCATATTGTACACATGCAACAAGGTAGATTGGGACAGCTCTGGCAATCTGTGCTCCAGTGATATTACTCCTCAAACTTACATGTTACTGCATTTCTACATGGGATTGTGGGGGGGCGGGGGTGCACACCTGCAGACTTTAAACATTTGCAATGACTGTACTGGTATTTCATTTACTTTGTTGGCTTCCATTTCATATTGTATTGTGACCTATCATGAAGAAAGGAGGCATATCAGTAGAGTACACTTGTTAGATCTTAATGGCATAAATTTCTGTTTCAGACTTCTTACCTTCAGAACAAAATGCAACTGCCAGACCTGTTGTAGTATGTCTGTGTAGGTCTGGTGGGGGGGCTGTTCACAGTTGCCATCATTTAGGATCCTTAGCCTGGCCTTTCTTTATGGTCATCTACACTTGTCCTTCTGGGTGAGGCTGGTGGTGGTAATTGACCCTCATTGACATCCATATGTGTGACCTATTGACACACGCAGTTATTAGGGCCATCACATGTTCTGCGGTGGGGGTTGTCACCTTGTTTAGTGCTGCCTAATATTTTGACACCAGTATTTGATATGAATTTTCTGCTGTCCCATATAGCTGTCAGCTGTCTGCAGTTATCCCATTAAGCCATCCAATTCCCTTGCATGCTTGCATCCATATCATACATGCACATATGAGAATATACTACTCCATTCAGAAATTGATAAGAAGGGTGACTTACCTTGTTGCTGGGCCAGTATTTAGGATGGTGCTGGAGGTCTGACTATGTCGGATGCACATAGTACACTTCCTATACATGGTAAAACTCATGTAGTGTCATGTTTGGCATCCCTTTTACTGTATGTGCAAGTCAGAGAGAGGTATCAGTCCCTGGGTCCCTACAGTGTCAGTGTGTGCCATGCGTTGCCTCTTTGCCAAGGAATGGCATACTGAGCATGCCCCTTTTTGCCTATAGGGGCAGGCTCAGGATGTTCCTTCTCCGAGTCCCTCTATGTTCCTGTGCTGGCCTTGGCAATGGTGAGGGGCTGTATGGCCCTGCCTCGTGCTGTTCCTGCTGCAGCTGTTTCCACAGGATCATATCATATTGTGTAGCACGGCACATGCTATGAACATTTGTGTACATGTAGCTGGAGAGTACTGCAAGGCTCCACCGGATATGTCAAGGCAGTGGAACCGTGACTTGAGCATCCCAAACACATGCTCTACAATGATCCTGGTTTGTGTGTGTGTGTGCCTCATTATGGTGTTCTTGTTCAGGTGTGTGTGCATTTCTGATGGGTGTCAGCAGCCACGGCTCCAGTGCATAGCCAGCATCCCCCACTAGATGGCCATATGGGATATCCCCCCAGCAAATGCCTGATACAGCTGTGAGCAATGCCAGATGTGGGAGTCATGATAGCTTCCAGGGCTGCCAGCACATGCATTCATGATAATGCTCTGGGCATTGCACATGACCTGGTAGTTGATGAAGGGGAAGCCCTTGCAGTTTATGTAGACCCTGCCCTGCTCACTGGGTGGTGCTTTGATGTGGATGTGCGTGCAATCTATAGCATCAACCACCTCAGGGCATTCTGCTATATGGTGGAAGAGACACATAGTTCTGGTCAACACCTCATGGGTGGTGGGAAAATATATATGCTCATTGACATGTGGTGTCATGGCATCCAGGAAATGGTGAAGTACCCTGGATGCTGATGCCTGTGAGATGCCCATAAAATCCCCAATTGGTCTTTGGAAGGTACCTGTGGCTAGTATTCTTAAGCCTACACATACCTTGGTATCCACTGGAATGGGTTCCCCTCTATTAGTTCTGTGTGTGAAGTGTGGCTGGCACAGCTCAACGATTTGTTGTAGAATGTCCCTCTCCACCCTATAGCATTCCACAATCTCCAGCTCATGTAGGCCCTGGTAGGTTACACTGGGTCTGTACACTCTTCTTCTCCTCCTCACTGTGGGTTAGTTGTCAGCATCCTCCTCCTTACCACCCTCAGTCTCTAGCACATATTGATGGAGTAAAGCAGCAACAGCCTCTAACATTTTTAGTTAGTTTTGACAGTTAAAAATCCCCCTTCTGTGTACACCGGTACTGTAGAGTTTGTGGAAAAAAACATTCTGTAAGGTTCTTGCATAGTTTACAGTAGTGTGCTGGGCTACTACATGTATAATTGGCTGATTCTGATACATTTCACCTGCCAGCTATGCTAGTTCTCTTTGATTGCCTTCCTACTGCTGTTTCCCCTTCCCAGTTCCTCCCTATTTAAGCCCAAAGGCATGCCATGCATACCCAGTGCTGAAATGTAAACATTTCCTCTTTTTTTTTGTTTAAAGCCTGGTGTGCAGTGCACACACCCATTTAGGCTATGAACATACTGCTCAGGCAGATCTGCCACACCCCCTTCCTTAGCTGTACTTAGCTAAGTGCAAACACGGGCCACAGACCTCCAATGAGCATACAGCAAGCATGACACACCCCCTTATGAAGCCATTCAGCTCTTACACTTGCACTCTTGTATTGTGTGCATCTACATGGTTAGGTGCAAGCTGACACTTTGAAGAAATATGTAATTCAGTATAACTCCCCTCATTTGCATACCCCAGTGTGTAGGTCGTGAGTTACTGCACTAACACAGACCCTTTCCCATGGTATTGTTTACATTCTGCAGGCCATTGACTATAGTGGCAAAATGCAGACAACTTAAAATTGACTTTTCTCATTTTATTTTATTTTTTCGGCATGATCCCGTTTGTGTGCCATTGCCATATGCTTAAACGGTTGAGATTGGCCCCCCAAAAAGTTAAATTTTCATAAAAATTAATCACTTTTTAATGCCAGTGGTCTTATATTTGGCCATTGGCATGTCTAATGTACATAATACATGCTTTTCCATGAGCTGTCATGCCTCCGTTTTATCAGTTGCAGAAATGTGCTCAGTTATTTTCTGAATACATTTCTGCACTGACACTGCTCTAGCACAGAGACCTGGCAGCTTGGTGGATCACAAAATCACCTCATTTGCATGTTTTTTCACCAGCAAATGAGAGTGATTTGCATATTCGCCGGCTTTCCGTGCTAGAACAGTGTAGGACCGCTCATGCATGTGAAAACGGCACTATCCTGAATTGCTCAGTGGCCATTTTCCACGCAGGAGCTCCTACACTGTTCCTGCATGGAAAATACTGCTTCCTGAATATTGGTGATTGTCATTTTTATGAATCCATTGAAAAAAAAGTTGTTCATCCTTGGTATAGTGTAATCTCTGTTATGTGGAAACATACGCAGACAAGTTTGTGGCACATCACATTACACCAACATCAATGAATTACATTCAGTCATAGAAACTTCTACTATTGCTACTGTTACTACACAAGTATGTTCTAAAGAATAACAGTATACATGATAAATGCACAATACTAGAATCAAGCAATAATGCCCTCCAAGGTGTGTGTTAATGTGTAATTAATGCCCTTCCTGGGATGTACACACTCTGAAAGGCATTCTTGCACTTAGAGAATGAACTCTCTGTAAAATTGTTGTGTTTTACACACACACACATACACACACACACACACACACACATATATATATATATATATATATATATATATATATATATATATATATATATATATATATATAATTATATATATAGATATATATATATGAAGAAGCTCTTTCATCTAATACGAGCGAAAGCTTAATTGAACTGTTTGGTGCCTGCGAGTTTTATTTACTTTATTATTTTAGTGTTTTAAATAGAAGTTTTATTTATATATATATATATATATATATATATATATATATATATATATATACATTTTTTGTTACTATTTTTTTTTTAGTATATTTTTGATGTAAAATAGTTCTTCCGCCTAATGTTTTAAACTTGCTGTAGTAAATGTTAATGGTGTTGGAGGAAGCATTTTACATCCAAAATTTAACAATTAAAAAACTAACCATGTAGTTACTTTATTTTTTGGTCTCTTCCTCCTTTATTTATTTTTATTTTATTTATTTTACATTTGTTTACTGGGAAATTTGGTTGGCAGTCATTGGATATTTAAATTACTAAATAGCGATATACATTTGTGCTTCTGACTTTTATTTCCTTCGAAAAATTCACTCTAACATAAATCCTTTACTTAAGTAACTTTGTAATTTTATAAGAGCAATAATTAAAATCTGTTTGTATTTTAGAGCCTTTATCCAGATTTCTTCAGCTGAAATGTGCAGAGGTATGCAAACCTCTTTACTGCTGCTGTTGCCAGTAGTCATCACACACACACACACACACACACACACACACACACACACACACACACACACACACACACACACACACACACACACACACACACTTTCTCTTCTGTTTTCATGCACGCATTCACTCAAACACGCAGACAGCAACATAAACACACATACACACATTTTCTGATTCATTTATTTTCAATCTCTCTTACTTTCATACAAGCATACACTCTCACAGACACACACACACACACTTTTTATTTTACACCCGCTAAACAGCAGAAGCACTGCTTAGTGAGTGTAAAATAATAGCTCAACCAATGTCTTTCTCACACTCATAAATGCATGCACTCACACAAAGACATAAATACACACACACACTTTTTTTTATTTTACTTTACTTTTTTTATATTTTATGTTTGCTAAACAGTAGAAGCGCTGCTTAGTGAGCTTAAAATAATGGAAGCTGTTAGTTTTTTTCTGTGTGAGCTCCACGACAGCTTGATATGGTGCTGTGAAGTGGTAGACTTGTTTTTCAGCGGGCATTACGTGTACATTAATACCCTGCTGGAGAGCACTCATTCTCCAATTAGGATACTGCTGGAGCACACTCATTCTCCAATCAGGATACTGCTGGAGAACACTCGTTCTCCAATCAGGATACTGCTGGAGAGCACTCATTCTCCAATCAGGGTACTGATGTACAGTAAGGCTATTTTCTAAGATATGTTGAAGTACATTCCAGAGTACTTTTATAGCAGTACAATATCTAACTCGTCATCTACATTTGTGAGGCAGGAGGCAAACTACTACCATAAATGCATACTTACGGACCACTCAACACACACACAGAGTGACATGATTTTACTTTCTAAAAATGTGTGGACTCAAACAGTGTATAAAAGTGGCATTCTCTGTGATGCATGCTTATCCCTCCAGCATCTTCTGTTAATCTTGCAAAAGAGACTGCGGTCCCTTGAGCAAATGTTTCTGATACCATTGAACTTCCAAATGTACTGTATGTCTAAAAAAATCGTATCTGTTAAAGATCTCTAAATGAGGCTGAGGTCACTTCTCAGTAGTTTGTTTGACAACAAGAAGAGAGTCAGTGATTTCAGGCAGTCTGGATAGTTTTTATGATTTAGGCCCTTAATTTTTTTTTTTTTTTTTTTTTTTTTTGAGAAGAAACATTGAGGTCACTCCAACTTACTTTGACAAGTATCTGTACATGTTCATACCAAAAGTGTATTGTATTCAATGTCACCTAATGACTGCCTAGTAAAGTGGAACAGTTACATTCCTGGATGTGGATGCCATACCCTTCAATAAAAGCAGTGTGATAAAAAATGGCTTCCATACAATAGTGGATACTTGGTAGTCAAAGGATAGTTCAATGTCAAATCATTTCCCAGTTCACTAACTATGGGATCAGGTTTTAGACAGTTATGCTTGCTGATGGAGATGATTATACATTTCTTTGCATTTATTTTCAGCCCATTATTTTGGTACCAACTGATTGTTTAGGACAGGCCCTACTGTAGGATCATGGTGTCTGCAAATATGATCAGTCACAATCCCTTAACATTAGCTTTGACCTCTGAGAAGTAAATGCCAAAGACAAGTGGCCAAAGGACTGAACAGCAGGGCACTCCACTAAAGACAGAGCATTTGGAGAAGGTGAAACTACTCAGCCTTACTGTATTTGTGAGCCAATTTGCTATCCACCAAGTTGCACAAGGGTTAACATTTAGCTGAGAGAGTTGATCTCTGATGACTGAGTGCAGGGTGGTGTTGAATGTCTTTGCAGGGTCTAGACAGGCAGTATGCACTGATTTTCCCTTATCCATTGTCAGTCACTTTTTTGAAGAAGTCATCCAGGTTAATTAGGAAGGAACTACCCTTGGCAAATATGAACTGGGATAGGTTGAGATTTTGTATGTCACCTATATCCCTGTTTATTAGTTCTATAATGATCCTTTCCATAACCTTACAGATGAAACTAGTTGGGCTTATGGGTCTATAATTACCTGGGTCTGTTTTATCCCCCCTTTAGCAACAGAATGACTGTTGCTGTCTTCCATTCAAAAAACATAAAGCCTGTTTTGAGGCTAATGTTTAATAGCCTCTGTAGGGGGGTCTGACAAATCATGTTTTAGGCTATCCAGTAGGTAGCCTGATATGTTATTTGGACCAACAGACGTAGTGTTATTGACATTAGATAGTGCTTTGAGAACTTGTTCTTGGGAGATTTGATGAAAGAGGGTACATGTGGGTATTTGATCTGAGAATACTGGCGGGGAGAGGGGGGTGAAGCTGGTGATGAATTTGCCTGCTAGTAGACTGGCTATATCACCTGTGTCTGAATATGAGATATAATTTACTATTGGCTCTGCACAGTGCTTGGCATTGTGTCTAAGTGATTAGAGAAGGCTTTGTGGTGCCTATTTTGACCTCATATCTGGCTTTGGTTTGTCTGATCAGGATTCGGAGCTCCTTGTTATGTTTAACAAGAGTATTTTTGGCATCTTGAAAGTTAGATTTATTTTTGAGTGCAATGATAGAACCTGCTTATTTTAGGGTTCCATTATAGGGGTTTATTTTTGAATTTTGAATTGAATTTATTTCTGATGGGGACAGACAGATCTATTGAAGTACATAGAACTTTGTGGAAAATGATAATATGTAATTAGTGGGATCACTGAAGTGGAAGGAGATTTTGAATTTAATCAGGTCATCACTTATTTTAAATAGATTAGCCATTGCATAGTCTCTGAATGCTAAGGTACTGGAGGCTATTTCTGGCTTTAGTCATAAGGTGAATGTAACTGACTTGAGGTCCAATTTGACCAGAGATGAAGTTACAACAAGCAGGTAGTAGAACAGTCCCATACTGATAAGGACGAAGTCCAGGATTATATCTCCCCTGGTTGGAGTGTGGACTAATTGATTCAGGATTTTGCATTAATGAATTCCAGAAATCTCTGGATATACAGGTTTGAGGATGCATAAATCTCCTAGTTGATGGTGATATAGTTGAAGTCTCCTAGGAGAATGGCACTTGGCTTAATACCTGGGGACTCCATGGTTGTTAGGCACGAAGTATGGCCTGAGAGGGACATAGAGAGAGTCCTGTAGTTAGCTATGATTTGATAAAGGGTTTTGTTTATAGTAAGATAGACATGGAGGAGTTCTAAGTCATTATCTTGTCTAATGAGTAAGAGGTAAGATTTTTTTTAAGAATATGGAGACACCTCCACCTTTAATGCCTCTAATGTGGTGGGCCTGTACAAGGTATAGGTATTGAAGCCCTCCACTGATGTAGTTCTTTCACTGGCCTTGAACCAGCCTACGTTTTCCGGGGTCAGTAGTACTTGTAGGGTGTGGAGTTTTCTGTAGCCTCCTAGCATTAAACAGCAATATCTTAATGTTGTCTAGATTCTTTTTTAGTTATGTTGAAAGATTTTGAGGACTGACATTGCCTAAAAAGGCACTATGGGGTGAACAATGTTTTAGCCAAAGTACCAAAGCCTTGGGGGAAGAGATTCATACCATTCCTGGCAAAGCAGTTTGGACTGTCTACCACCTCTTCCCAGGCTGAACTATGTACTGCAGAATGTCATTGAGAATTGCCTACAGAAGCTATATGTTTGATAGTTGCTGTTCATTGTATAGCTGTAACAATGCCAGCATTGAATTTACCTCATTAATGGTGCTAGGATTTGTGCTCAGGACACCACGTGATTGCAGACATGCACATTATGTTACAAAGTCAGGTTTGTCACTGATGCACCAGAATGCTGGCAGTGGCTGATTTTTAACTGTCGACATATGGCATCTGTGACTACATGTAGATGAAGGCAATAGCTTTCCTCATAGCATGTGTGCATCCCACATCCCTGTGGAAGTACTGTGCAACATAATGTGAAAAATGAGCATCCAGATTAAGGCAGATATTGCATCATCTCATGGAGTAGGCTCATGCTTGTAGCTATGCATATATGTGGTCACACATATGTCATTATTTGTGCCCTTCCAGTTTGCAAATGCAGTTGTACCGAGGGGGAATCTACTTTTGTGTCTGTGGTGTTTTGTGTACACCTAAGGTAAATACAATATACAGATACTCTTAATTTATATACTATCTCTGTGATGAGCATGTGATGTGAAATCAGTTGCAGTGGCATAAAGCTGTGCACTGTATGTATGACTGTATAGTAGATGGTATTTACACATTTTACTGTACACTATGGCAGACTTTTCAACCACATGTAAATGACATATCTTATGTTTCTCTCATCCTGTACAGTATTTAAGAACATCATCTTCACATGCCATAACATGCCATACTTGTACTTCTGTCCTGGTCTCTTAAAACATTCATTGTCCTGTGCAGGTCTGCTACCAACCTTTGTGAATGAGTGCTGTAATACAGTGTTGTCTGGGCATCATACAGGCTATGCATTTACTCACCATCAGCTCTTGTGTGTGATTCCACTTATGATCTCCATGCAGCCCCTTTATTCCTTATACTGTTAGACACATTGTGCAATGTGGCACATTTGTGAAATATAATGCTCTTTTTTTCTCTAAGGGTCCCATTAACAAGGCCCTCCAGAGGTGTCCATACATCAGAAATATGCCAGCAAAATTCTGAACACTGCACTATCTATGGATTCAGTCACTCTTTTCTTATTATGATGTCTTCTACCAACTGCATCTGGTATCTCTTTTTTTTTCTGGAAAGGGACAAGTGCATAATTATTTTTAGGGAAGTTATGAATGGTTTTGGATTTTTTTTGTCTTTTGATGGCCAGATCACTCATCCATTGCCTATTACAGATACTTTCCGGAGTAAGTGATACTGATTCTGACTTAATACCTGTTTCATTTGTTATAACTTAGCATCATTTGATCTGTTTTTTATGTTGTGATGTGAGCTGTGTATATCTCCATGTTGATCAATATCCTTTACTATCACCTGGTCACTTAAAATAAATAAGGCAACAGTTACTAGCATGATTAGTATGAGAAATCTAAAGTAGTAAAAATTCAGTTTGTTGATCCTTTATTATTTATGCAGATATTTAAAGAAAGGGCATCCCAGAAGTCTAGAAATAGGAAAAAGCAGTACCATTTTGTGAGGAAAAATTCAATTAGAAGAAGTACAGGGTCATCAATTTGCTGTCCATTAAGTATAAACTATTAGCAACCACTGTTAGAATTGATTAAATGAAGAGCGTAAACATTTTAAAAGAACACACCTTATGTATTATGCTTGAGGTTCAGGTAAATCAACTGAAATGTGGGAACATTAATGCATGTGCAATTTTGTTAGAGCAGCGGAGAAATGTTTACAGGCTGTGGTGGTTTAGTTAGATTATTAAAATAAAATACTTGTGATTGTTTCAGTCATAATGCGTTATCAGATAAACTATTTACTTTAATTAATTATTTTTTTTAAATAAATAACATTTGGTAGCATGGCAGAAAATGGGCATCACAGACTGAGGATTTATTGGAACACACAACAGGCTGAGTTAAGGAGTGCTGCAGGGGTGTCTCTCAGGTCACTACTGTACTGTGACTATTAGGAGTGATGTCTATAAACAAATTATGTGCATGAATTAAGGTTTCGTAAAATTACTACATCTATTAGCAGTCAGCTGTGGTGTCTGATAATCACTACAGGGACCTTGTCATCATAGCTGGAATCAAATTTGACTTCGGCCTCAGCACACAGTTAGTAGCAAGAAAATGCATCCTTAAAATAAAAACTATTTTGAGAACTTTATCATTCCTCCATCATGAGGTCATTGTGCCATTATATAAATCCCTGATTAGATCATAAACTGAGTATTGTATGGCCTTCTGTAGTTACAAAATCAAGGACATTGAGAGGTTAGAAGAATACAAAAATGCTTCACTAAAAGCATTCCAGCTGTGAAATCAGTGTCAATGTCATACTCAGAAATGTTAGCTCATCTGAGGATGCATTCACTATATTACAGACTATTAAAACTCTCAATAGTCTTAACATTTAAAAGTTGTAAGGATGGCTTTGTGACATTTTTGAGTTAAAATTTTTTCACATTCCTACTCTAGTAGAAATAACTAGTAGAAGTTAACCTGGGGGATTCAATAAACTCCATGTAGGCTTCACACAAAGCCTTCATGGAGTTTATGTGTTAGTGCTATGGTGCGCAATGCGTGGCAGCGTGCAATGCATATCAATGAGGCCTGGCACACCTAAGCTGTGTTTTGTGGCTCATAACAGTATTGCTGGCCATGAAACCTTTTAAGTGAGTGCGGACAGCAATTCCGTGTACCTACAGTGTGCAGATTTGCATGGTATGCCACAATGACTACCAGGGCTTTACAAATATCTGTCATTCTGTTTGTGTAACACATCTCCACAAAGGCCAACTTAATGAGAGGACAAATAATCAGTAATAGGGACATATTTGACATAGTTTTCAGATAGGTATGTGTTAAAATTCAACAGTCTCAAACTCTTAGAGTGAGAAATGTGGACAAAGCCATAAAAATGGGGGGACAAAGGGCCAGTAATAGAAACAGATTTTTAATATTGCACTTCCAAACTTAGTAAGTAGATGGAATATAGAGGGTGTACATTAGCATGAACTTTCTGAAGAGCATGAAGTTTGAAACTCAAATGGCAGTCTGCACTCTGCAATGATATGTCAATGAATTGCCAGGAAAAAATGTTATGAGGAAATGATCACAGCTATGAGACAAAAACTGGATATTGTGGACATTTCAGGAAAGTTGAGAAGTATGCACTCAAATGTATGTAATATTGAGTCACATCATTCCAGAGATCATCCCAGTGCTATGGCAGAAAGCCACATATTTGATAATGAAAACATCTGGACATCTTGGGAATATCTGGACAGTTGAGAGATTTGAATGTGAAGTATATGGTCCAAACACAGTACAGGACAGTGTACCTATCATGTAGATTATTTTGATAGCCCATTCCTGGCATTCAGCACTGAAGCTGTGTTAATGATCGGTAACAAGACATGAGACTGCCATGTAAAATGATCAGTCAAGGAAGTGTGTGTATTGAATATGGACACACAGATGAATTGTAGGAATGAACACAGGAAAGAGGACAGGTGAAACTCCTTCACATACTGCTGAGGAGGACATGTCAATGGAAGATGGTTTTAGCAGCAACACCAAGCAAATATCTATATAGTACGGTATGAACTGTACATTGAAAATGTGTTCTATGTGACTGTCACACAAGGTGACCTAACAATGGGGAAGATGTGTGTGAAATAAATATCCTTACATAAATAATGCAGAGGACATCTATCAGGGATGTTACATACGACTGGTGTAGAGTGCATATTGGGAAGCTGTGCAAACTGATATACCTGAATATGAGTGCACTCTCAGCAGAAGTCTCCAGCAAGATGGCCACAGGTAAAGGATCACTGCATGCATTACAAGAACCAACCACAATCATGGACAATATCAGAATGATAGCACCACTAATACCATCCCTCTGATATAACATATGTGATGTGGAGTGATAAGAGGTGAGCCTGCACACACACAGTTGACAACTATAATGATACATTCACACTCTACGAGGGTAACCGCACACACTGCATATCTACAGGTGGTGGTAGGAGGGACACTGCTATACCTGTATGTGACAGTATGGGCAATACAGGCTAGTTGCCCTGTGTGCATGGCATATATCTGTGATATACATGCCATTAATGTTATCAAACACCTATGTGCGCAGTGTGTACATAAGCTTAATAGGTAGCACACATGTATCTGCTGTAATAAATTGATTGGTGTTCTGCACCATCAGACAGTCATGTATATTCCACAGAAAGAATAACTAGGTATGGCTAATAAGGTATGTGACAGTGCACTGTTACAAAGGTGGTGCACTTCAGTTACACATCACCAGAAGAAGTGTAGGGAGGTACATGAAGAAGGGTGTATTGTACACAGTTGGTGTGATGAAAGCAAGAAACCATGAAGTTATAATGACCTCTGATATGCATGTCCTTCACATACCCAGTACTTGTGTTACATTCAAGGAAGTAGTCACTGTGACCACATACTGGTGGATGTACCACTTACCCTCTACCCCAGAACACAGGTCACATACCTATTGGTCTAATTATAGGGTGTGATTTCCATAATATATTTTGGTGGTGTATCTGTTTCCTGATTCAGCAAATCCCTCCATGTGTCTCATGTATGCAGGTGTTGTCATGGCTGTGGCAGCAGTCTCTGGTATGTGTTGATACTGTCTGGATTATACTAATATTGCAGTTGGAGTCAATGATTGCCCACAAGCTGCAGTCCTTCAGGCAGCTGTTTGGACACAGCATATGTATGTCATCTATGATGTCCATCACTTAAGCAATGGGCAGGAAAGGGCCTGGCAGACACTCATGATGTACCAACCTGATCACTGGACCTGAGATATATGTCACGTTATACATTATGACATAGTGAAATGCCATGTATGTCATTCACTGGTCGAATCATTTGGTAATATAGCTGTTTATGGCCACATATGACAATGTTGATTGAATACCGCAGTGTGGCTTTGTGTCAAATGCCTTGACCTGGTCAAGTTCCACAAGATGATACTGTTGTCATTATGCATGCCCTCAATGACCTCTTTGATGACATCTGTAAGATGTAATGGACCTGATGTAGCAGTAACAACTCACACAAGTCTATTGCACACACCTGGAATATTACTAGTGCACCTGTAGAAGAGGCCCATGATGAAATGTTGGTATACTTCACAGTTGAGGAGAGTCAGGATGTCTCTATACATGCATGCATTAGGTGCTGCCCCTCCAAACATGGGTGGATGCATGTTGATGTACATCATTGTATGCGAACATAGGCTATGTGAAGGGTATGTTGAACTGTGTATTCAACAATGTCAGGAAGGTGTATGTGCTGGGTCATACCATAGGTGATCTGTGATGTTGGCATAGCACATTGGTTCCATGTGTTAGTGCATACTGCCTACTGTGATCTGGACATGGCTTTGACACAATCATACATGTAGGTATCAGTAGGAAACCTCCCAAGCTTGGGATTAAACCTTACGTCAGTTGATGGGTAACCAATTGGCACACACTGACAGAACACATTATATGAAAGTTGGTGAATCAACCCATACCAGTAGAGCTGGCACCATTGTCAAACCTCAGGAATCTGTGCTTGGTCCTTCACTGTTTAAAATATATTTCTTGACAGTTCAGGCTAAAGTATATATAGCCTTTGGCTTATCAAGTTTGTTGATTCTTGCATATTGTGTGCAATCATTGAGTCCACCAATGCTAACAACATAGTACAGGAGGAGCTAGCACACACAACTGAATGGTGGCAAAGGTACCTGATGTACAAATAAATGCAGAAATGTGTGTTTGTAATGCTGTCTGTGTGAAAAGTGGAGTTCCATGTTAATCACAACATTGGCAATAGTCCTGCTATGCAGAAACCCAGTGATAAATTCACTGGGACCGCATTTAGATAGCAATCTGAACATTGATCACCAAGTGTTCACACTGCTTTTGAAAGCCTGTGTTGCACACATAATAAGTCATGCCATCATATTGGTATCTTAGGATTGTATGACAGCACTGTAGTCAAACCTCATTATAGCACTAATAGAGAATAATGATCTTTTTACAAGTACATCACCAGACACATGTAACAGCTGGAGAGACCACAGGACTTTCTCATCAAGATAACACAGTGCCTGCACACTATGCCATGATGTATGTGGATAGATTAAAAGCCATGTCACTGTAAACTTTCTTGTATAGCATGAGGTGACTTCTGCTTGGCCCCCAGGCCAGTCTCTGACCCTGCGCTGGTGGGAATACTGCATATCCAAAATGTGATATAGCTGATGACATCAGCAGTGTCTGTTAAGAAGAAGATAACAATGGCCCACATGCTGGTGTAAAATGCTCTGCTTCACATTCAGTGGTAGCCTACTACTGAGCAGTGCGAATCGTTGTGAGATATATCTGTCTCCCCAGAATGTTCAGTTTATGTCATAGGCTAGGTTGAGAACCCTAGAGCAAATTATTGTTGTTCCATTTGAACTGCAGATGTTCATCATTTCCAAAAGGACAGGGTCTGAGACTGCTCTGGTGGGCAACCATAGGTAATGAGTACAGTGATAGGTATGTCAGTCTTTCTATGTATGTCATGTTTGGAGGCCTTGGGAGTCTCCCAGACACAACCCTGTGTTCTTGGTCTCTCCAATTACTGTAGGTGTCTGGTGAGATACAGGGACATGTGAGTGTTGTACTCCATTATTGCTATGATAAGGGTAGAGTACAGCAGAGGTATGACTGCCCTGATCTTGAATGTGATATCCATATGCATGACGTGCCCAATGCAGATTGTGTGTGTCACCACTATGGGCACAAAGTGATGAAAATGTAGATTGCTATCAACATGTGTTCCCAAGTTTCACAACACTGCATTTGAGCTTACGGGGGTGCTATGTATATTATAATTAGCAGGGGTACTTAATTGACAATGGTGATAAAGAGTCATTGTATGCTTAAAGTTCAGTCCATGAGTTTGTTACCAATCAGTCTGTGTCAGCCCCTACTGTATTATGTTACCATCACTGGGGGACTCTATATAAGTATGTCCAGTTAACAGTGATCCACAAACTTGGTAAACCACAGCCCGTCTACTTTTGTCTGTGCTTCAGTGAAGTATTTCCCAAAAAGTTGAAGGCCCAGCAAAGATCCTTGTGGTAATCCACTGGTGAGCGGGCTAGTGGTGGATGTGCAGTCCCCAGCTTTGAGATTGTGTGTTCTATCATTGAGCCAGTTAGCTATCTATGTAGTACTGTATGGCCTAATTCCTAGACATCCCCACTATGAGACATGAGTGGGGGATAGTGTCAAAAACCTTAGATAACTCAACATAGGTGGTATGTCCTGTTATCCCTCATCTGGGTCTTTGAGGTCAGTATCCAAGAATTCCACAAGGGTCCATAAACAAGATCTACCATTGACAAAACCAAAATGGGTAGGGACAAGTGTGTTGAAGGTCACCTATATCCCTGTGGATATGGTCCATGCTGATTCTTACACTATCCTTGCAGATAAGGCTTTTTAGTGTATGGGTCAATAGTTGTAGTACTGCATGTTACCAGATTAATGTGCATTGCACAACACACACCATTTTACATTACATTTTGTAGTGTGGTTGATATATCTGTGGACAAAAGTACTGAGACCCCAGGTTGTAGTGCTTGGGGGTACCAACACATTGGTGTATTTTAAATATGTGACATATAGTTAGATAGGGCCCTCGGTTTGTAATGTTTTTACATGTAATTTCATGTCATACAAGGGAATGGATAGTAAACAGTAGTAATACAGCATAATATATACATTTCTGTAGCATGGCAAGCAGCAGGTTTGTGCAATGGTTAGGAAAGTGCATACGCATGAGAGATACACATGCTTGTGCACTGCTAAGTAGTGGGCAAATGCAAGCCACATTGCTAAAGTCTGACAGTTAGTATTGAGTCTCTGGAATACACCTGCTACTTAATTGACTCTGTGACAGCACATATTAATGCAGTTAATGCAGTGATACTTTCCTTTTTGGGTTCAGATGGTACTGGGTTTGAATACAACCGTATCTGATACTTTTATCTACTTTCTTATTAATGTTGCTATGTGTTGGTGTGTGATGTGTACCATTGTGCAATAATGCTTAAAGAAAAGAAATGGGGAAGATAGCACAATGGTGAAATCGGGAGCAAGGGGAAGAACAAATGGAAATTAATACAAAAATGTGCAGGAGGGAGGTAGGAAAGAACAATAGCTATCCATTTCTTCAACAGTAAAAATTGATAATATATGAAGAATATTAACTGGATTTGGACTGTCACCTCCAGAGAAAAAGATGAAAACAACATGCTTATGTTGTATAGCCAATTGGACCAAATCAAGTGTGTTAAGAAGACATGTGAGTGAAATGGAGAGCTATGTATGGGACGATTTTGTTTTTGTGGGACAGGTGCCCATTTTCTTTTTGAGAGAGCGAGAGAGAGAGGAATGTTGGGGAAGGGATGTAAGTATGTCTGGGACTGGTAACTTGGGTAAGGGAGGAAGCAAATAAAGACAGACAAGACAAACAAGAGAAGAGACAAGGATGGTGATGGACACAAGAGGTTGGTTGACACTATGGATGGGGTGAGGGTTGGGACATTCTGGACCCATGGTTGTCAAGCTGGGTGACAGTGAGAATAGATTCCTCACCCACAGGACTGTCATCACTGTCACTTCACTTCACCACTGGCTGGAGCACTTGACATATCCTTCTCCTTTCTCCTCCTCCTCCTCCTGGTACTATGTAAAATGAGAGAGAGCATCAGCCAATGCAGATGTGCGACAACAGTGAGGTGCATGACCCTACTCACCATTCCTCGCAACTTGGTGCTGCTGGCAAATTCACCACCTCTATCATTGTTCCTGGAGGGAATCACTGGGCTATCCTCTGGGGCAGAACTTCCCAAGAGGCAGATAGTGGAGTGGTAGCAGAAGTGATGCTGCCAGGCTGGCTCCTCGATGTGCTGAGCAATGGAGGTATAGCCGTTGGAGTGGGGGCAGGTGGATTCAGTGGGGCAGGCCTACCCTGCTGTGCTGTGGAGCAGTTTGCGTTGTGGAACAAATTAAAGAAAGAGATAAGGGTTGAGGTGAGAGGAAAAAAGAGATAAGATTAGTACTTTCATATGTGACATGCAATGCATTAATACAATTATTTGACTCTACTGTCTTAGCCTTTACTTTTAAGACTACCAGCCCCTAACAGATAACTTTTAATTTTAAGACTACCAGCAGATGTGCACTCTACTACAGATTGCAGCAAATACTAATTTACATGTACATATATTGCACATATGTGTATTCCAGTTATACAGATTGCAGTTTACAGCAAGACATGTATGCCACTGGTATACAGCTTTTAATTTCAACCTTGAAGTTACACATAATTGAAGAATTAACAGTATTGTACTGTACTGTATATTTGGGAAGTGTGGTACTTGATCTCACAACCTCTGACTAAAGTCTAATATTGTAGTCTTGGTTTATGCTGCCAACTAATGCATACATACCTGCTTTTACAGTTGAGATATTCATGCTCAATTTGATACAACTCTATAACATACCAAAGAAGCAACCTTTAACACTTAATGCAACAATAGCACTACTCTACCACTGCATACATACCACATATCTCCCTCATCCTCATCAACCTAGCACCATCAATCATAACATTGACCTCCCTTTCTATGGCAGCAGTGGAAAAAAGAACAGAAAAGGATACCATTACGAATACCAGTCTTGCAGATATTCAGCTTTTAAGTCTTACAAGTACTCTCTGTAGCTTAATACTTACACAGGTATGGGATGTCCACAGTCCTAAATTCCCTGATTCAACATTTGAGGGTAACCTTCTTTCTCTTCCAGAGGTCATTGTAGTGATGCCTACATTGTTCACCAGTGCAGGGGATACCAGTGGCACTGGTTACAGCCCAGGCCAAACTACCCCAAGCCACTGATTTATGCTGGGACCCAGAATAGTCCCCCTACAGTAACCTGGCACTGTGGGGTTTCACTAGGAGTCCAACAAAAATCTTGAACTCCTGGACACCCCATCTATGAACATTAAATATCATACCCTCTCTGTGAATGCCTGTCATGTCTACCACAGATCAAGAGCAATGGAAAATGATGGTTTCACACCAAATGCAGTTATTGAGTTTACTGGGAGTGCCCACACTGTTTGAAAATGTTGCTCACCACTTAGCATTGTGCAAACATGGTGCTCGACAGTGCACACCCCTGAGCCCCATGTTTATGCGATGGCAATCGGTGAGCAACAGTGCCAAGCAGTGAGAAATTGCACAGGCAGTTGTGTATTTGTGTTAGGCAAATGTGAGGGCCATGCCAGTCCATATAGCAGAAGTATACTTACAGGAACATAGTACATAGTATACCCATAGTCATATATTTGATAATAATGTGATAATACATAATGGTAACTGGAACAAATGTGTATGGAATATGCTGTGTTCAAACCCAGGACCATGTCTATGGTAGTCATACACTTACACCTGTTGTCACAAGAGAGTTGAGAAAACAGTTGTCTATGTTGCTGTTCACTGCTGTCAGTATCTTGTCTGCTTCCTGGGGGGGGGGGGGTCCAGTTGTTCACTTTGTCCACTGCTGTGCTTCATGCAAACCATATAAACATAGCCAAGCTTGCCATTCATTTTTCTCCATTTCCAGCAAACACTGGCCAAAAAAATAAATGAATAAAAGATATAGAGAGAAAAGGATTCAAACCCAGTACGATCTGGCCCCAAAAAGGAAGGTATCAATGCATTATCCTGTGCTGCCACAGATCCAGTTAAGTAGCAGGTGTGTTTCATTGATGAAGCACTAACTGTCAGACTTTAGCAATGCATCTCTCATTTATGCACTGCTTACCTACATGCAAATGTGTATCTTGCATGCGTATGCAATTTGCTAACTAATATGCAAACTTTCTGCTTGCAGCATTATGGAAAACTACATATTATTAAGCATTAGTGCTGTTTATTGTCATTTCTTGTGTATGACATGACATTACATGTGGAAACATTAAAAAATGAAGACCCTATCTCACACTATGTCACATATTTACAATACAGCCATGTGCTGCCTCCCCCAAGCACTGCAGCCCTGGTGTCTCAATACTTTATCCGCAGATATATCACCCACACTAGAGAAAGTAATATCAAATATTATGTTATATGCAATGCACATCGATCTGGTAACATGCTATTTACCCATAAGCCTAATAAGGCTTATCTGCAAGGCTGGGGAAGAGATCAGCATGGACCTTATCCATAAGGACATATGTGACCTTCAACACACTTCAGTTGACCCTTGTGTTTTTCAAGGATAGATCTTACCTATTGAACCTCATGGACTTCTTTGATACTGATCCCAAAGACCTGGACATACCGTTTATGTTCAGTTATCCAAGGCCTTTAACAACATCCTCCATTACTGTCTCATAGTGAAAATTTCCCATCCGAGAATTAAGCCATGCAGTATTAGCAGGATAGCCAACTGGCTCATCAACAGAACCCACATTCTCAGAATTGGGGACTGCACCCACCCAATAGCTACTTACCAATGGAATACTCCTATGATCTGTGCTGGACCCTCAACTGTGTGAAAACTACTTTCCTGAAGCACAGGCAATGGTAGATGGCCTGTGATTTACCACATTTGCAGAGGACTGATAATTGGATGCACTCATATAGATTACCCCATGATAGTAACATATTACAGAAGGGGCTGACAGAGACAAATGATTGGTGCCAAGCTGTCAGACTGAACCTTACAGCAAACAATGCTGGTGCTAAGCACTCAGACTGAACCTTACAGCAAACAATGCCCCATTGCCCCCTTTGGAAATAAAGTACGCCTGCTAATTATGATATACGTAGCACCCCTCTCAGCTCAAATCCAGTGTTGTGAGACTTATGAACACATGTTCATAACAATCTACACTTTCATCACTATGTGTCCATAGTGGTGAGACACATTCTACACTGCACACTTCATACTTATGGACATCACATACAAGACCACAGAGGTCTTAGCTCTGTTATACTCCACCCTTTTCAGACCACTAAATGAGTACAAGGCTTTCTTCTGTCTGTACCTCACCAGACAACTGCAGCAATTGGAGAGAAAAATAGAAGTTTGTGACTGGGAGAATGCAGGTCCTCTAAACATCACAAACATGGAAAGACTAAAAGACCTGTCAGTGTGCTCAGTATCCTGCAAGCTGCTGAGAGGTGACCTATGGCTGACCTACAGAGAAGTCTCAGGCCCATCCCTACTGGAAATGCTGGAAATCTGCAAATCAAATGGGACAAGAATAACTTGCCTCAGGGTTCTCAACCTAGCCTGTGACATAAACAGAACATGCTGGGTAGACAGATATATACCCAAGTGACTCAGACTCCTCTGTAATAGACTACCACTGTATGTGAAGCAGTGCTCCTCTATGACCGTTTTCAAGCGCAACCTATGTCCCTCATAGACAGGCCCAGTTACTGCTGCTCACAGAATTACTCTGCTAACAATGACTATCTAGAAATGCTTAATAAGGGTACTTGTTTTTTTTTTACACAGCTAGGCATTTATTGCCTCATGTATAGCGATAACCATGTACTCGTAAAACTTACAAATCCAGTATGTGAGAGATGCAGGTAAACAATGAATCTAGAATAAATGCTCTCTCTTTCAGGTAACACCAAACCAGATATCAAACAGGTTGTCAGCACACACACTTCACCTCCTCAAAAAAACAGGTGCATAACACATAAACCCACATATGCAGAGGTACTCATTAGAAGCTTACCAAAAGAGCAGAGACCTTGCAAATCAAACCTTCTACACATATTAGAGTCCCAATGGAACCCACTACATATAAAAACAAATGTATCAGTGTCTCACCCATTAAGCCCTTAAGGCAAGACACCTCAAAACCAATGTCTTGGTCATGGGCAAATCCATAGTGAGACACACATATGTCTCCCTCACCAGGTTGTATAAGCAGAAAAGCACAGTCAGCTGCCTGCTAGGTGCCAGGTTCCACAAAGTCATGCTCAGACTGAAGTCTCTCAAACGCAAGCACAGTTAAACCTCTGTTGTACTCCATGTTGGAGTAAATGACTTGAGAAATACATCATTGGACTATATGCAGAGAGATATGACTGAGCTCTCAGATTATGTGTCCCAGACAGGTATGTCCGTAGCCCTAAGCACTATTATACCTAAACTCAGGATTAAACCTTAATACAAAGAAAAGAATTATCAACTTCAACAATTAGCTTGGCTACTGGTGTCAGTCCAGGGGGATCCAGTATTTGTCAGCCTGAGATGATATGGTCAACAGACCATGCTGCTTTGCCAGGGATGGTCTTCATCTGTCACCTCTTGCCTTTCTGTTACTGGCCAAAGTACCTGCTTCCCCCATAATGCCTTTTCTAGGCAATGTCATAAGAACAAAATTCCTGATGTAAACATATCCTCAAAAGACAAGCTCAGAATTATGTTATGTCTAAATCAGAAACTACATTCAATTGAGGCAGTTCTTACTTGGGAAGATGTTGATGTTTGTGCAGTCAGAGAGCCATGGTTTAGGGCAGCAGAAAGTACTCTGGCCATGGAAGGCTATAATGTCTTCCACATGTTCAGACCATAACATGAATGTGAAGAAATCAAAGGAGGAGGTGTATCCATCTTCATAAAAGACAAATACACCTTAAGACTGGTTAAACAGTATGACTCCCTAGAGTTAGTCCAAGTCCAACTAACTGTAGGAAGACCCCCCCAATGTCATTGTTAGCTACAGGTCCACCAACATGAACCATGAAAACCACACAGTGCTTTCTGGACCAACTTTAATCACTCATAATACAGCCAAACACCCTAGGCATGGGTAACTTTAACTATTCTTCCATTGACTGGGATACATATATGAGCTCAAACACGCTTGCCATAAGATTACTGCACTTTAAAAACACGAATGCTCTGAAGCAGTTAATCTGCAACCCCAAAAGGTCTCGATTGTCTTTGACTTAGTACTCACCAACATAGGAGATCACTGCACCACCCCATGTGTGACACCCTCCATGGTAAGGTCTGACCATAAATCAGTCACGTTCAGTGTAACAATTATACCCCCCCCCCCAGGAAACAAAAGGTTGAAAAATCTTTCCAAAGCAAACTATAGCCACCTAAGCAATGGCATAAATAGTTTCAAACCTCACTGACAGTAAAAACTCCTATACTGAAGTGGACACAAATGCCCTGTATAAACACCTTTACAAGTGTATAGACTTAGCTGTACCAGAACGGATCAAAACTTGCTCATGAAAAAACAAGCCACCCTAGTGGACATCTAGTTTAAATAGATGATACAAGAGAAAGAAACTCATGTCCAGGAATAAGAGAGAACACCGCCCATAACTTGAACAAGCAAATTAGACATCTTGTAAAATCCTCTGAAGCTAATTAGAAAACTAAATTAGCATCCCAACTAAGGATAATCACAAGGCATTCTTTAGCTAGGTCTGTCACATAAAATGGAAGGCCTAGTTTTGCACCAAATTCACAGTTGATGGTACCACTCATACTGAAACTGAGAGCATAGCTATCCTATCAGCAGACAGGTTTGGCAAAAATTTCACACCCCTGTCTACATCAATTATACCCCAAAGCATACCTGTCAACAGTTCCCTACTTAATGTCATCAAGGAACAGGTCATAACCACACTAGTCAAGGCCAAAATACAGCCTCCATGGGACCTGATAACATCCCAGGTTGCTTACTAAATGGTCTAAAGCAAGAGTTAGAAGAACAACTGGGTACTCTCTTCAACAACAGCCTAAGGACTGGCTTTGTCCTGGCAGAGTGGAAAACAGCAACTGTAATCATACTGCCTATCTTGACTTGACAAAGTGCTTTGACACAATCCCCCACTTAGGCATCATTGTGGAACTCACCCAGCTGAAGATTAACCCATATATCATTAGATGGGTAGCCAACTGGCTCATTAACATAATGCATACAACCATACTTTGGAATTCCACCTCTACCAGCAGACCTGTTAGCAGTGGTGCCCAACAAGGGCCTTTGTTGGGCCCCCTACAATTTGGAATGTATTTCTCAGAAAATCAGATGAAAATAGATGGCCTGTGGCTTACCAAGTTCACTGATGACTGCAAGCTTGGTACAATCATTGAATCCCCAGATTATATCAACATACTAGAAAATGAACTTGCATACATAAATTATTGCGGCCAAAGCCACATACTTAATGTTAACCCAAAAAAATGCACTGCTATCCCTTTCAGCAAAGAAGTCTTTGTAAATTACTTTATTAATAATACCCCCTTGTTCAAACCCAATGGTGAGAGATTTGGGAATGCAGGTTGTTGGCAACCTCAGCTATGATCATCATGTGTCTACAGTTATAAGGAAGACCTTTTATGTTGCACAACTCATAAGTAAGGGTATAGCATCCAAGACTAAGGATGTTGTAACTACACTGTACTCATCCCTCATCAGACCAATAACAGAGTACAGTGCTCCCTATTGCATGTACCCCAACAGACATCTGCAGTAGCTAGACAGACCTCAGAGGTTTCTCACTAAGAAAATCCAGGGACTCCTAACACATTACCTACATGGACAGACTGAAGGGCATGTCACTATACTCTGCATCATATCGACTGCTGACAGGTGACTTGCAGCTGGACTACAGAGCAGTCTCAAACCATGCCTTAATAGAAATGCTGTACCTCCCAAATCAAATGGGACAAGTCTCATTTGATCTAGGGACCCAAACCTAACCTGAAACATCAACAGGACATGCTAGAGAGACAAATACTATATGTCTCCCAGAGATTGCCACTCCTATGGAAAAAACTGCCAATTCATGTTAAACTGCGATCCTCAATGAACCTATTTAAGTGTAACTTGGACAATTGGAGAGGAAATCATAAATTTACCCTGGGGGTTTCACATATGTCTCTCTTAGACAGGGGCAACCAGTGCTGATCATGGATTTTTAAATATGGGCTAAATATCTTGGTCTATAAGGGAACAATGATACAACTTGGCTAGGCTTAAAAAGGCCCTAGGCCATTAGCCTAGTAAACTCATGTGACCCTAGGGCCATTATGGTAGCACCTCATATGAACCCATGCAGGCTTGCCAACACCTTAACGTGCACATGGGCTGCTGATATAAGTTCAGCTGCAGTCTTGCAAAAGTCAGACTTGTGCCATGACACTTGTGTTAAGCACTGCATTCTGTAGTCTGTGTAGTGAGGTAGGGGTTCTATACTGACTGCAATCAAGTGTGTGTGTGTGTGTGTGTGTGTGTGTGTGTGTGTGTGTGTGTGAGCATGTGTGTGTGCTCTTGCTTGACATTACAGAGAGCCTTTTACCACAGCATGTGGGACACTGTTATTACCATATTCTCAACAGACACTGCTGATGTCATCAGCTATATCAGACTTTCGGATATGCAGTCATCCCACAAGGGCTGGCCAGACACTGGCCTAAAGACCAGGCAGACATCACCTCATCCTATACCAGACAGACTATAGTGACATGGATTTTAATCTATACACATACATCATGGCATGGTTTGTATTCACTGTGTTATCTTACTGAGAAAGCCCTGTGGTCTCTCCAGCTGTTGCATGTGTCTGTTGAGGTACATGCAAAAGAGAACATTATACTGTATTACTGTTCTCATGAGGTTTGACTACAGTGCTTTTGTGCAATCTGAAGATCTGAATATGATGGCATATTTATAATGTGCACCATACGTTTGTCCTGGAAATGTGTGGGTGATATATCTGCAGATAAAGTACTGAGACACCAAGGCTGCAGTGCTTGGGGAGGCAGCACATGGCTGTATTGTAAATATGTGACATAGTGTGAGATAGGGTCTTCATTTTTTAATGTTTCGATATTTAATGTCATGTCATATGCAAGAAATGACAAAAAAAAAGCACTGATACTTAATTTTATGTATTTTTCCATAATTCTGCAAGCAGAGAGTTTACATATTAGTTAGCAAAGTGCATACGCATGCGAGATACACATTTTTGTGTAGGTAAGCAGCGCACAAATGTGAGATGCATTGCTAAAGACTGACAGTTAGTGCTACATCAATGAAAAATACCTGCTACTTAACTGGCTCTGTGGCAGCACATGATAATGCACTGATATATTCCTTTTTGGGGCCAGATGGTACTGGGTTTGAATCCATTTCTCTCTCTATCTTTTATTTATTTATTTTTGCCAGTGTTTGCTGGAAATGGAGAAAATGAATGTCAGGTTTGCTTGTGTTTATATGGTTTGCATGAAGCACAGCAGTGTACAAAGTGGACAAATGGACCCCTCAAAAAGGAGACAAGACACTGACAGCAGTGAACTGCAACATAGACAACTGTTTTCTCAACTCTCTTGTGGCAACAGGTATAAGTGTAGGACTACCGTAGACATGTAGTAGGAAAAAATCCTCGGTTCCACCACACCTGTAAAAATGTTAAAAACAAACTTTAATCTTCAGTAAAAACAACAAAAACAGGAGCACAGTAAAATTCTCTGATAAGCGCTTTCGGCTTACTAGCCTTCATCAGATCATATGTCTTAGCTGTGCTCACTCTGAATTTAAACACAGGATAAACCAAAAGAATAAACCAATCAATGTTCCAGACACATAGTCATAACCAATGAAAACTCATTAATTTGCATACAGCATAATTCCTGCTTCTTGTTATAGCCAATCATATTTATGCCTTCAAATATCCAATCTACAATTTTCTTGTCCTGTAGCTATCCGATAGCATTGATGGGACTGAATTCCTTTGGTCGCCAGAATATATTGTTATTCAGTTCATTCAACAATATACAGTACTTCACAGAAGCAAGTAGCACATATGATACAATTTTATGAGTGCAATAGCTTTGGTGCTCTTGCATATAAATTCCTATTATGTGCGTATTACACAGTATAGCGAATTAATACATGTATCCATGTGGTTTTCAGAGTAACATACTCTATGCTTTTTGAAGTATTCTTAGCCATTTGCTCCTTGTTCTATAGAAAATACTGCCTGGTCACAGATTCAGCATAAAATAATGCACCACAAAGAGTATTATCACTGCTACAGAATTCCTTGTTTTTATCAGTTTCTGCCTTGAATAATTAAACTGCAAATGATGCAAATATATTCACAGAACAACTTGACAAAGCATAGGAATAATTCTTAGCTCTTGTATCCCATTGCCATAATAACAAGGTTGCACCACAAAGGGTATTGTAAATAATCACTGCTGCAGCTTTCCTTGTTTTTACCAGTCTCTACCTCAGATAATTAAACAGCAAATTATATAAATACATTTGCAGCACCACTTGGCAAAGCATAGAATAGATTGCAGCTTTTATATTCCATTGCCATAAATTATCCATTTATCCATTAATCTTCCTTTCTAGAAGCTACACTAATTTTTCTTGCTTTCAATACTATTGAGACCTGGTGGACGGTTGGCTTCAAGTTGGTTATCCATCTGGATTCATGTAGTTCAGTTCTGTATTTAATATCCCCTTCTCATAAACTCATGGGAATGACTTCCACCGCTCTGAATTTAAAGTGGTGGGTGGTATTGCCGGCAACATGCGCTGCAAGAGCATTTGTGAAATCCAATTTCTTAATATCTCTAAGATGACACAGGATCCGATTTTTAAAAAGCTGATCTGTTTTGCGTATGTAAAAAACAGTACAATGTGTACAGCAAGCAAGATAAATTAGATGTTGTGTAATGCAGCTTGCATATGTATTGGAACTGTAGATACGGTTCGAGCCCGGATGTATAAAAGTATTGGCACTATCCAAGTGATTACATGCTTTTTCATCTCTGGCACCTGTAAGTATCCTTTCTATTTGACATTTCTTGTTCAGCAGTGCCATCTTTGTTACAAAGTAGTCTTTTTAGATTCTTTTTATTCTTGAAGGTGAATCAAGGTGACACCAACAATATCTTTAAGTTTTTCATCAGAAGTGAGTATGGGCCAAAAGCTTCTGATAATGCCACATACTCTCTTGTTATCCATACTGTAAGTTAAATTGCAAGTAAGCTGATTTCTTCGAATCCTTGGTTTTGCATTCTTTTTATGTAAATCTAGTCCTTGGTTGGAAAAATATGGCATCTTCCATTCCGAATGTCATCTTGTTCATTCATCTTTATTAGGTTTTTTGCACCATAACCCCTTGCTTCTAGGTTAGAGTACAAATTCAGAAATGTTGAATCAAACTCTTGGTCATTTGTGTAGAGCCTAGAGATCCTTATTGCTTGGTTTTCAAAAATATTATTAAAGACATGGCCAGGATGCATGCTTGACCGATGTAAATAATGGTTTCTCCAGGTTGATTTTTCTATATATACTGGTACTCACACTCGAGTCGGCATGAATGCTGATCTTTACATTCAAGAAATAAATAGTCTCTCTTGAAGATTTAGCTATGAATTCCAAAATCCCGTACTACGATTGAAATATTCAGTGAATTCATCCAGGTGGCTTTCATTACTCACCCATAGGATAAAGATGTCATCCACGAAACGGCCATAATATATCAGATGACTTTACCATGGGTTAGAATGACTCATAACCTTCTCTTTTTCCCATTGGGCCAATACCAAGTTCAAATAGCTGTTTGCACAGGGGGTGCCCATTGCTACTCCCCATGTCTGTAGAAAGAATTCCGAACCGTAAACAAAAACATTAGTTTCCAACATAAGTTCCAACAATAGGCATATGAGATCAGCATTGAATCCTGCTTGATGCAGGTAGGAGTGAATTGCCTCTATCTCATATTCATTGGGAATGACTATATAAAGGTTGGTAATGCCCATGGTGACCAGCAAGATCTCATTACCCCCAGTTCTGCCTTTGGTTTTTTAAATAAATCCATCAGAAAATATCCAGTATCTTTTAATACTGCTTCAGCTTTAGGCAAAACTTTTTTCAATTCATTTTCTATATATACAAACAATGATTCAGTGATCCACCCTCTACCAGCAACAGTAGGATGCAATGGTGGATTATGGTCATCTTTGTGCAGTTTCGGGAGACAACTCATACTAGGTATGGAGGGATATTCAGTTTTGAAGAAGTCTGCAAATTCTTGAGTAAGATGTCTTTCCATCAGAAGTTCATACAAATTATCAGGAAACCTAGTAATCATTGTCTCCACTTTCCTTCTCTTCAGTTTTTGGTAGGTTTGCCCATCTTGTAGCATCTCATGCATTCTATTCCTATACCAGGTAGCATCCATCCCTACCATACTTCCTCCTTTGTCCGCTGGTTTGATAACAATATCAGTCCTCTTCCTTAAACTATTCAGAGCTTCCTTTTTTTTTTGAGGTTAAATTGAAGTATCCTCCTGTTCATTTTTCTCTTCTCTGGATTTAGTTCCTTCGTCTTCACATAGTCGAGAAAATAACTCAACTGTAAGATGATTGATTGGATTAAAGTCACTTGGCTTTTTATAACAAGCCTTTCTCCCATTAGCTTCAGTTCCAAATATAGATTTTAAGGTCACATTCCTGGCAAACTTCCTGATGTTTGTTACAAATTCACTAAGTTCAGAGGCTAGTGCAGGTATAAAACTAAGGCCTTTGTTCAGTAATGAAATTTCCACTGAACTGAGTTCTAACTGAGACATATTTATTACCAGACTTGATTTTTCATAGGTCACATCATTGTTTTTTTCCTTTTCCTCTCTTGACTCATTCCTTTTGGATTCCTTTGGGGCTGTTGTTTCACAAAAACCAGCAAGGGCCAATTGTAAGGGCAATGCATCAATCTTTCTTTTGGTCTAGTCCCTGATGCAGAGTCAAATGTGGATTCAGAATTCACTTTTGTCATTACTTGCGATGTTGTGCTAGTACAAGCCTCCCTTGTATCTATCTCTGGAATTACAAAATTCCTTTCCTCTTGTCCAGAAACAGATTTATTACTTTGGCTGGCAGACGGTAGCATTTCTTCAATGGTAGTGGAGATAGTAACTTATCTTCTCCTTCTTATCCCATTATAAGGTCTTTTGCCAAAATTTCTATTTCTTGTTCTTTCTTCTACATCTTTCCTGGGCCATTCAAAGATGTTCCCTTGTTTGAAATCTTAGTAGTCACATGCTAATTTCCTAGTTTTTTGCTCTTTAAGTTTGGTGTCATAGACACTTAAGTTAACCTGTAAAGTTTTCAGTTTACGAATAGAGGCCTCCCCTAGAGACATATTTTCTAGCTCTGCTTGTTTATTCTTGATGCTAAGTACAACTTTCTCTTCTTCTGGTCTAAAATACTCAATTAATTCATGTATTTTATGCTGGTATCCAGATTAATAGCCTGCCGCTGTGCAAGTAAATCCGGGTAGGTATTGCCAAAAGTAGGAAGACATTTCACTCTCATGCCTCTGGGGACAATTTTATGGTGTATACAGGCCTCTAAGTGGAATCACTGCCATTAAAGCCTTTTAAGTTTAAAGGCAGCATTTTCCACTTCATGAAAGATGGTATAAAAATCAGTTTCTTCATTCTTAGACATGCTATAATCAACAGTCTCATTTCCAAGAATTCATTGTATCAAAGGATTGTTGAGCTCACCAACAAACTCAGATAGCACTGAGGAATTCTTCATCTTCTCATTAGGTACCAAATTAGTGTCAGAAGATTCTTAGCCATGTGCAATACAGGTAGAAAACCAATTAAAATGAAGAAAATGTAGCTGTATTGCTGAAGGCTCCGAGCATAAATGTAGAAATGTGGTAGGAAAAAAATCCTCGGTTCCACCACAGCTGTAAAAATGTTAAAAACAAACTTTAATCTTCGATAAAAATAACAAAAACAGGAGCACAGTAAAATTCCCTGATAGGTGCTTTCGGCTTACTAGCCTTCATCAGATCATATGTATTAGCTGTGCTCACTCTGAATTTAAACACAGGATAAACCAAAAGAATAAACCAATCAATGTTCCAGACACATAGTCATAACCAATGAAAACTCATTAATTTGCATACAGCATATCTCCTGTATCTTGCTGTGAGCCAATCATTACTGTATCTCAAGGTATTAAATGTCTGCTATCCTAGTGGCAGAACTATCCAATAGCAACAAAGTTAACGATTTGCATACAGCATAATTCCTGCTTCTTGTTATAGCCAATCATATTTATGCCATCAAATATCCAATCTATAATTTTCTTGTCCTGTAGCTATCCAATAGCATTGATGGGACTGAATTCCTTTGGTTGCCAGAACATATTGTTATTCAGTTCATTCAACAATATGCAGTACTTCACAGAAGCAAGTAGCACATATGATACAATTGGTATCATATGATACTGCAATAGCTTTGGTGCTCTGGCATATAAATTCATATTATGTGCGTATTACACATTATAGTGAATTAACACATGTATCCATGTGGTTTTCAGAGTAACATACTCTATGCCTCCTGAAGTATTCTTAGCCATTTGCTCCTTGTTCTATAGAAAATACTGCCTGGTCACAGATTCAGCAAAAAATAATGCACCACAAAGAGTGTTATTACTGCTACAGCAGTCCTTGTTTTTATCAGTCTCTGCCTTGAATAATTCAACTGTAAATGATGTAAATATATTCGCAGAACAACTTGACGAAGCATAAGAATAAATCATAGGTCTTGTATCCCATTGCCATAATAATAAGGTTGCACCACAAAGGGTATTGTAAATAATCACTGCTGCAGCTTTCCTTGTTTTTACCTGTCTCTGCCTCAGATAATTAAACTGCAAATGATGTAAATATATTCGCAGAACAACTTGACAAAACATAAAATAGATTGCAGCTCTTATATTCCATTGCTATAAATTATCCATTTATCCATTAATCTTCCTTTCTAGAAGCTACACTCATTTTTCTTGCTTTCAGCATAGGTGTCAATGGGGCAACACTATTGAGACCTGGTAGACGGTTGGCTCTCAAGTTGGTTCTCGAGCTGGATTCACATAGCTGAGTTCTGTTTTTAATATCCCCTTCTCATAAACTCATGGGAATTACTTCCACCGCTCTGAATTTAAAGCGGTGGGTGGGTTTGCCGGCAACATGCACTGCAAGAGCATTTGTGAGATCCAATATCTTAATATCTCTAAGATGACGCAGGATCTGATTTTTAAAAAGCTGATCTGTCTTGCCAATGTAAAAAGCAGTACAATGTGTACAGCAAGCAAGATAAATTAGATGTTGTGTATTGCAGCTTGCATATGTATTGAAACTGTAGATACGGTTCGTGCCCGGATGTATAAACATATTGTCACTATCGAAGTGATTACATGCTTTACATCTGTGGCACCTATAGGAACACTTTCTATTTGACATTTCTTGTTCTGCAGTGCCATTTTTGTTACAAAGTAGTCTTATTAGATTCTTTGTATTTTTGAAGGTGAATCGAGGTGACTCACTAAAATTATCTTTAACCTTTTCGTCAGCAATGAGTATGGGCCAAAACCTTCTGATAATGCCACATACTCTCTTGTTATCCATACTGTAAGTTAAATTGCAGGTAAGCTGATTTCTTTGAATCCTTGGTTTTGCATTCTTCTTATGTAAATCTGGTCCTTGGTTGGAGAAATATGATTGGCCTCTTCCATTCCGAATGTCATCTTGTTCATTCACCTTTATTAGTTTTTTTTCACCATAACCCCTTGCTTCTAGGTTAGGTTGCAAATTCAGAAATTCTGAATCAAACTCTTGGTCATTTGTGCAGAGCTTAAAGATCCTTATTGCTTGGTTTTCAAAAATATTATTAAAGACATGGCCAGGATGCATGCTTGACCGATGTAAATAATGGTTTCTCCAGGCTGATTTTCTATACATACTGGTACTCAGACTTGAGTTGGCATTAATGCTGATCTTCACATCCAAGAAATCAATAGTCTCTCTTGAAGATTTAACTTTGAATTCCAAAAATCCCGTACTGCGATTGAGATATTCATTGAATTCATCCACTTGGATTTCATTACCCTCCCATAGAATAAAGATGTCATCCACGAAACAGTCATAATACTTCACATGACTATACCATGGGTTAGAATGACTCATAACCTTCTCTTTTTTCCCATTAGGCCAATACCAAGTTCAAATAGCTGTTTGCACAGGGGGTGCCCATTGCTACCCCCCATGTCTGTAGAAAGAATTCCAAACCGTAAACAAAAACATTAGTTTCCAATACAAGTTCCAACATTAGGCATATGAGATCAGCATTGAACCCTGTTTGATGCAGGAAGGAGTGAATATCCTCTATCCCATATTCATTGGGAATGACCGTAAAAAGGCTGATAATGTCCATGATGACTAGCAAGATCTCATTTCCCCTGTTCTGCCTTGAGTTTTGTTAAACAAATCCATCAGAAAAGATCCAGTGTCTTTTAATACTGCTTCTGATAGATGCTACCTGATATAGGAATAGAATGCATGAGATGCTTCAAGATGGGAGCAAACCTACCAAAAATTAAACAGAAGGGAAGTAGAGACAATGATTAATAGGTTTCGTAGTAATTTGTATGAACTTCTGATGGAAAGACGTCTTACTCAAGAACTTGCAGACTTCTTCAAAACTGAATATCCCACCATACCTAGTATCAGTTGTCTCCCAAAACTGCACAAAGGTGACTGTAATTCACGTTTGTGTCCTTTTGTTGCTGGTAGAGGGTGGATTACTGAATCATTGTCTGTATATATAGAAAATGAATTGAAAAAAATTTGCCTAAAGCTGAAGCGGCATTAAAAGACACCGGATCTTTTCTGATGGATTTATTAAACAAAACCCAAGGCAGAACTGGGGGTAATGTGATCTTGCTAGTCACCATGGACATTACTAGCCTTTTTACGGTCATTCCCAATGAATATGGGAAAGAGGATTTTCACTCCTGCCTGCATCAAGCAGGGTTCAATGCTGATCTCATATTCCTATTGTTGGAATTTGCATTGGAAACTAATGTTTTTGTTTACGGTTCGGAATTCTTTCTACAGACATGGGGGGGTAGCAATTGGCACCCCCTGTGCAAACAGCTATTTGAACATGGTATTGGCCCAATGGGAAAAAGAGAAGGTTATGAGTCATTCTAACCCATGGTATAGTCATCTGAAGTATTATGGCTGTTTCATGGATGACAGCTTTATCCAATGGAAAGGTAATGAAAGCTAACTGGATGATCTCAGTGAATATCTCAGTCATAGTACTGGATTTTTGGAATTCAAAGTTAAATCATTGAGAGAGACTATTGATTTCTTGGATGTAAAGATGAGCATTCATGCTTACTCAAGTCTGAGTACCAGTATATATAGAAAATCAACCTGGAGAAACCATTATTTACATCAGTCAAGCATGCATCCTAGCCATGTCTTTAATAATATTTTTGAAAACCAAGCAATAAGGATCTCTAGGCTCTGCACAAATGACCGAGAGTTTGATTCAGAATTTTTGAATTTGCAACCTAACCTAGAAGCAAGGGGTTATGGTGCAAAAAAACTAATAAAGGTGAATGAACAAGATGACATTCAGAATGGAAGAGACCAACCATATTTCTCCAACCAAGGACCAGATTTACATAAGAAGAATGCAAAACCAAGGATTCAAAGAAATCAGCTTACCTGCAATTTAACTTACAGTATGGATAACAAGAGAGTATGTGGCATTATCAGAAAGTTTTGTCCCATACTCAGCTGCTGATGAAAAACTTAAAGATATTGTTGGTGAGTCACCTCGATTCACCTTCAAGAATAAAAAGAATCTAAAAAGACTACTTTGTAACAAAGATGACACTGCTGAACAAGAAATGTCAAATAGAAAGGGTACTTATAGGTGCCACAGATGTAAAGCGTGTAATCACTTGGATAATGACAATACTTTTATACATCTGGGCAAGAACAATATCTACACTTTCAATACATATACAAGCTGCAATACACAACATCTAATTTATCTTGTTTGCTGTACACATTGTACTGCTTTTTACACAGGCAAAACAGATCAGTTTTTTAAAATTCGGGTCCTGCGTCATCTTAGAGATATTAAGAAATTGGATCTCACAAATGTTCTTGCAGTGCATGTTGCCAGCAGTGCCACCCACCGCTTTAAATTCAGAGAGGTGGAAGTAATTCCCATGAGTTTACCAGAAGGGGATATTAAAAACAGAACTGAACTACGTGAATTCAGCTGGATAACCAACTTGCGAGCCAACCGTCCACCAGGTCTCAATAGTGTTGCCCCACTGAAACCTATGCTAAAAGCAAGAAAAATGAGTGTAGCTTCTAGAAATTAAGATTAATGGATGAATGGATAATTTATGGCAATGGGATATAAGAGCTGTGATCTATTCTATGCTTTGCCAAGTTGTTCTGCGAATATATTTACATCATTTGCAGTTTAATTATCTGAGGCAGAGACTGGTAAAAAAGTGGAAAGCTGCAGCAGTGATTATTTACAATACCCTTTGTGGTACAACCTTATTAGTATAGCAATGGGATACAAGAGTTGCAAATTATTCTTCTGCTTCGTCAAGTTGTTCTGCAAATATATTTACATCATTTGCAGTTTAATTATTCAAGGCAGAGACTGATAAAAACAAGGAATGCTGTAGCAGTAATAACCCTCTTTGTGATGCATTATTTTATGCTGAATCTGTGCCAGGCAGCATTTTCTATAGAACATGGAGCAAATGACTAAGAATACTTCAGGAGGCATATAGTATGTTACTCATGATATGAGGTATAACCTGATAGTGCTGGGGTGCTCTCAGGAGCCTTGAACCAGGTTTCAGTCACAGCACAGACATCGATGTTCTCCATACTGAGGAGGGCTTCGAGGGCGTGCATCTTGAGGTTTAGACTTCTGGCATTGAGCAGTACTACCCTTAGTTTTTCTCCATTTTTGTTTTCTAGGGCGGTAGGTTTATCATTTGAGCCTTGCCTAAAAAAGGCACTATGGGGGTGGCAAGAGCCTTTGCCAATATCCGGAATCCCAGTGGTGACAGGTGCAAGCCGTCCCTTGTGAAGCAGCGTGGCTTGTCAAGCATGTCATCCCAGGCAGACAGACATTGGATCCCCTTAGAATGACACCAGTAATTAAGCCAATTATTAAAGCTGATCATTTTGTCTCTGTATTGTGGCATCATTCTTGGAGAGGGTAGGATACTGCTCAGGGTCAGGGTCATACCGGCCTGGGCTACATAATCTGAGAGCTCCTCTATGTCTCTTTTCATGTAGTCCAGGGAGGTACGTCTCAGGTCGTTCACACCGGCATGGACAATGACTGAGTCATACTTGTACTTGCTGTGGAGTGACCTGAGTGCTTGTGTTATGTGGCGGATTCTAGCGCCTGACAGGCAGCTTACTGTGATCTTTTCCTTGTTCAGTCTGGTGAGTGGGACGTCAGTGTATCTGACTATGGAGTCACCTATAACAAGTGTATCTGGCATTGTGTTTGGCATTAAGGGCTGTGACTGTTTAGCACACTGACTTTGAGAACTATGTGTTGCATGTCTTATGTCTTGAGGTGGCAGTTGCTTGGGTGTCTGCTTTGGGGGCCTCTGTAGTTTTGGTAGATTTTTGATCAGTGCCTCCGTGTATGTTTTTGTGTGTTTATGTGTTTGTTTTGCAGTTGTGATAGTTCTATGTGAAACTGGGTTTGTGGTGTGCGTGGTTTCCTTCTCCTCCTGTCTGGTCTTGCCAGTCCTGAGTTGAGAGAGCTCAGCCTCCAGTTTGGCTATATAGTTGCATCTCTCACATGTATTTGTGTTTTGTGGGAGAAGGAGTGGGTTGTCTGTGTACATGAGGCAATTGTAACATTGCCTCAAGATGCCCAGATTCACCAGCTGAACAGGAGAGGATGCTAGCAACTGACCCTTCGACATGCTAGAAAAAGTGAAAAAGTTTGCTGTGTAACTGAGTCAGAAGGGACCTATAGGGAAATGGGTACTCAAGGGGATTCTAGGCTAATGTAGTACTTTGTTTAGTATACAAGTACTTTACCTATATAAAAATGCTTTAGGAGCAAGTGCTGAGCTTTTGAGATAGAGAATAGACTGTTTAGATTGCAAGTAGAGAAGTTCTAAGGGAAAAATTGAAGAGCAGACTTTACGGAGCCAGAAATAGTTCAACCTTGTTTAACCGGTGCTGCCTGATGGTGGTCTATGGGCAACTCTGCGCTAAATCACGCTAAAGCGGGCCTTATAGCAGGGGGCTGAAAAGAGCCAGGAATTGACCCAAAACAGCCAATAGACTACAAGTTTCTGGCTGGAACCACTGCTCTAGGGACAAATAGGCTGCTCAGTGCTCCCCACTCCCACTGGTGAACAAAGAAGCTTCCCTTTATCCAAATAAGGATATGGAATAGCACAGGAACCAAGCCAAAGCCCAGAGATCAGCAAACTCTGAAGACTGTAGTGTTCCGGCCCCAAAATCCGGACCGAACCACAAAAGGAGGGGGAGTATCCATATTCATAAAGGATACCCACACCTCCAGGTTAGTGGCAATGCACGAAGCATCAGAGACCATCCAGGTGCAATTAACCATAGGTAAACCTGCCCTACAGTTTGTAACATGCTACAGACCACCTTCTCAAACTCAGGAAACCCACACAGCCTTCCTGAAGACACTGGAGAGTATGAATGTCTCTCCAAACACCATCATATTGGGTGACTTCAACTACCCAAACATAGACTGGGAACATTACTCAAGCCCCAACACCCTAGCCCAAAGGTTCCTTGAGTTCATAAACTCAAATGCTATGGAACAACTAGTCACCATTCCCACAAGAGGAGAAAATATACTAGACCTGATCATCACAAACATGGGGACAAAATGCTCCACACCGGAAGTATATCCCTCATTGGTGAGATCAGACCATAAATTAATCTCACTGGAGATCCACATCCCGCCCCACCCCAGCAAAAGACCACAGTGAAGAACTTCTCAAAAGCAAACTTCACACTTCTTAAGACTGGAGTGGTATCCTTCAAGGCCCCTGAGCCAGTGGAAACCACAACCCACGCTGCTGAAACCCTTACAAATGCCTTCTACGAGCACCTCCAGGAATGTATGGATCAAGCAATCCCTAATAAAATCAAGACCCTTTCCACCAAAGGCAGGCACCCGGTCTGGTGGACCCCAGCCATAAACAAACTCTACAATAAGAGGAGAAAGCTACTACATGACAGAGCAAAATCCCTAAAAGGGAAGGCATCTCTGATCAATACTAGCAAAAAAACTACGATCACTCATAAAATCATCCAAGGCCAACTTTGAGAGAAAAATCGCTAATGACACAAAAGACAATCATAGAGCCTTTTTTAGCTATGTTAGAAACCTGGGTGGAAACTCCCAGATATGCTCAGAATTAGTCCAAAATGATAAAAAAATCACTGAACCCACAGACATTGCCAACATACTGGCAGACAGGTTCAGTGCAAATTTCTCCCTCCTCCCCAAAAGGAGAAATATCTATCCCACCAGAGTCTAGCCTCCCAAACATCTCAGATGCCCAGGTGAGAGCTGCTCTCTCTAAAGCAAAAAACACAGCATCAATGGGACCGGACGGTGTCCCCGGCTGTGTGCTACACGAACTCAATGAGGAACTAAACCCACACATAAGGCTGCTGTTTAATCTTAGCCTTACTACAGGATACGTACCCAAAGAATGGCGTACGGCAACTGTGGTCCCACTTCACAAAGGCGGTGCTTCTACGGACTCTGGAAATTACCGCCCCATAAGCTTGACGAGCCTTGTCTGCAAAGCTATGGAGAGGATCATAATGGAACTCATAAATAAAGACATTGGGGACCTACAGACACTGGATCCTACCCAATTTGGCTTTGTCAAGGGCAGATCCTGCCTCTTGAACTTGGTCAACTTTTTCGAAACAGTCACTAAGGCCATTGATGAGGGTAAGGCAGTTCACACAGCCTACCTTGACCTAGCAAAAGCGTTCGACACAATACCCCACTCGGGCATCATAGAAAAGCTCACCAGCTTAGATGTAAACCCATATGTCACATGATGGGTTGCAAACTGGCTCAAGGACAGAACACACAGGGTTAGAGTTGCTGGTGCCATGTCAGACTCTAAGCCGGTCACGGCGGTGTCCCACAGGGCTCAGTCCTGGGCCCCTCTTGTTCGGCATTTATTTTTCTGAAGTGCAGGCAAACATAGGGGATTGTGGCTGACAAAATTTGCAGATGACTGCAAACTGGGCACCATAATTGACACTCCATCAGACACAGACATCCTCCAGAGAGGTCTCATAGAAATGGATAACTGGTGCCAGAGCCATGGCCTTAAGCTAAATGCCAAAAATGTATAGTCATACCCTTTGGGAAAAACAAGGTAACCCCTAATTACCACATAGGTGGTAATCCATTAAACACGGAAGAAGTTATCAGGGACCTGGGGACCCAAGTTGACAGTAACCTTTCTTTTGACACTCACATTGCCAAAGTGGTTAGGAAGACCTTCTACATTGCCCACCTGATCATGAAGGGATTCACATCCAGATCAGGAGAGGTCATTGTACCCCTGTACTCTTCACTTATCAGACCAATGATTGAGTACAACGCCCCATTCGGAATGTACCTTATCCGACACCTGCAGCAGTTGGAAAGACCCCAAAAGTTCCTCACCAAAAGGATAAAGGGGCTCAAACATATGTCATACGATGCCCGACTGAAGAAACTCCAGCTCTATTCAGTCGCATACCGTCTGCTCAGTAGTGATCTGTGCCTGACATACAAGGCCATGTCCAACCCGGAATTAATGGACATGCTCCACCTCAAAAAATCCAAATCCACCAGAGCCACGAGAGCAAGAGACTTAAACCTCAACACGGATATAAATAGGATGTGCTGGAGGGACAGATTCATCACCCAGAGACTCCCTACACTATGGAACAGAATCCCAGTCCATGTGAGGCAGAGCCCCTCACTGACTCTGTTCAAGAGAAATCTTGACGAGTGGATGGAAGATCGTAGGTTTACCCCTGGAATCATCTCTGTATCACTGCTGGACAGAGGCACAGCAAACTAATGGGTATAGTATTCTCATCCTAAGGGGTGGTGAAAGCCACACACACTCTGGCTAGGCTTATAAATGCCCTAGGGCAGATAGCCTAGTATGAACCTATGAACCTATGAACCTATGAAAACCACATGGATACATGTATTAATTCACTATACTGTGTAATATGCACATAATATGAATTTATATGCAAGAGCACCAATGCTATTGCACTCATAAAACTGTATCATATGTGCTATATGCTTCTGTGAAGTACTGCATATTGTTGAATGGACTGAATAACAATATGTTCTGGCAACCAAAGGAATTCAGTCCTTTTGATGTTTTTGGATAGCTACAGGACAAGTAAATTGTAGATTGGATATTTGAAGGCATAAATATGATTGGTTATAACAAGAAGCAGGATTTATGCTCTATGCAAATCATTAACTTTGTTGCTATTGGATAGTTCTGCCACTAGGATACCAGACATTTGATACCTTGAGATACAATAATGATTGGCTCACAGCAAGACACAGGAGATATGCTGTATGCAAATTAATGAGTTTTCATTGGTTATGACTATGTGTCTGGAACATTGATTGGTTTATTCTGTTGGTTTATCCTGTCTTTAAATTCAGAGTGAGCACAGCTAAGACATATGATCTGATGAAGGCTAGTAAGCCGAAAGTGCTTATCAGGTAATTTTACTGTGCTCCTGTTTTTGTTGTTTTTACTGAAGATTAAAGCTTGTTTTTAACATTTTTACAGCTGTGGTAGAACCAAGGATTTTTTCCTACTACATTTCTACATTTATGCTCGGAGCCTTCAGCAATACACCTAAGTTTTCTTCATTTTAATTGACTACCATAGACATAGTACTGGGTTTGAACACAACATATTCCATACATATTTGTTCCAGTTCCCATTATGTATTATCACATTATTATCAAATGTATGACTATGGGTATACTGTATACTATGTTCCTGTAAGTATATTTCTGCTATCTGGACTGACTTGGCCTTCACATCTGCCTAACACACATACACAACTGCCTGTGTAATTTCTCACTGCTTGCCACTGTTGCTCACCGATTGCCATCACATAAACGTGGGACTCAGGGGTGTGCACTGCTGAACACCATGTTTGCACAATGCTAAGTGGTGAGCAACATTTTCAAACAGTGTGTGCACTCCCAGTAAACTTAATAACTGGAACTGGTGGGAAACCATCATTTTCCATTGTTTTTCATCCATGGTAGACATGGCAGGTGTTCACGGAGAGGGTATAAGATTTAGTGCTCAGAGGTGGGGTGTCCAGGAGTCCAAGATTTTTTTTGGACTCCTAGTGAAACACCACAGTGCCACGCTACTCTAGGGGGGCTATTCTGGGTCCCAGTATAAATCATTGGCTTGGGGTAGTTTGGCCTGGGCACTAACCAATGCCACTGGTATCCCCTGTACTGGTGAACAATGTAGGCATGTAGGCATCACTACAATGACCTCTGGAGGAGGAAGAGGGTTACCAACAACTGTTAAATCAGGGAATTTAGGACTGCGGACATCTCACACCTGTGTAACTATCAAGCTACAGAGAGTACTTGCAAAACTTAAAAGCTGAATATTCAAATGACTGGTATTCATAATGGTATTCTGTTCTGTTCTGTTTTTTTTTTTTCCACTACTGCCATAGAAAGGGAGGTCAGTGTTATGACCGATGGAGCTAGGTTGATGAGGATGAGGGAGATATGTGGTATGTATGCAGCAGAAGAGTACTGTTATTGTTGCATTAAAAGTTAAAGGTAGCTTTCTTGGTATTGTATAGAGTTGTATCAAATTGAGCATAAATATCTCAACTGTAAAAGCAAGTATGCATGCATTAGTCTGTAGCACAAACCAAGACTACAATATTAGAATTTAGTCAGAGGTTGTGAGTTTGGGTCTATATCATATGAGAGAATCGCACAAATTGCGAACGCTCATAATATTGAACGTACTGGACCTCAAAGTGCTTTTTCTGAGATTGTGGTACAGTGAAGAATGGGATATTTGCCCTTTCCTCACTGTAGTGTGATCTCAGAGTTGGAATATATATTTAACCAGGGGTGTGGAGGGTGCAGCCCACCACAATAGGAAGTTCGAGGTCTGGTACATTCGATATTATGAGCGTTCGCAATTTGTGTGATTCGCTCATATGATACAGACCCGTGGATTCAAGTACCACACTTCCAAAATATACAGTACAATACTGTTAATTCTTCAATTATGTGTAACTTCAAGGTTTAAAGTAAAAGCTGTATACCAGTTGCACACATGTCCTGCTGTAAAGTGTAATCTGTATAACTGGAACACGCATATGTGCAATATATCCACATGTAAAGGAGTACTTGCTGCAGTCTGTAGTAGAGTGTGCATCTGCTAGGAGCTGGTTGTCTTAAAAGTAAACGTTATCTGTTAGGGGCTGGTAGTCTTAAGAGTAAAGGCTAAGACAGTAGAGTCAAATAATTGTATTAATGCATTGCATGTCACATATGAAAGTACTAATCTTATCTGTTTTTTTTTTCTCTCACCCCAGTCCTTATCTCTTTCTTTAATTTATTTTGTTTTATTTTATTATGTGTCATCAAAATGTGTCCATGTCATCCATGCATTCCACAACACAAAATGCTCCACAGCCCAGCAGGGTAGGCCTGTCCCACTGAATCCACCTGCCCCCACTCCAGCGGCTATGTCCCCATTGCCCAGCACTTCTGGGAGCCATCCACACTACAGAACGTAATATCACATTTTATGTTATATGCAATGCACATCAATCTGGTAACATGCAGAACTACAACTATTTACCTATAAGCCTAATAAGTCTCATCTGCAAGGCTAGCGAAGAGATCAGCATGGACCTTATCCATAAGGACATATGTGACCTTCAGCACACTTCAGTTGACCCTTGTGCTTTTCAAGGATAGATCTTACCTATTGAACCTGTTGGACTTCTTTGATATTAATCCCAAAGACCTAGACATACCGTTTATGTTCAGTTATCCAAGGCCTTTGACAATATCCAGCATTACTGTCTCATAGTGAACATTTCCCATCTGGGAATTAAGCCATACAATACTAGCTGTTTAGCCACCAGGCTCACCAACATTACAAACACTCTCAAAATTGGGGACTGCACCCACCCAAAAGCTACTTACCAACAGAATACTCCTAGGAGCTGTGCTGGACCCTCACCTGTGTGGAAACTACTTCCCTGAAGCACAGCCAATGGTAGATAGCCTGTGGTTTATCACTTTTGCAGAGGACTGTTAATTGGATGCACTCATATAGATTACCCCAATGGTAGTAACATATCACAGAAGGGGCTGACAGAGACAAATGATTGGTGCCAAGCTGTCAGACTGAACCTTACAGCAAACAATGCTGGTGCTAAGCTCTCAGACTGAATTTTAAAGCAAACAATGCCCCATTTCCCCCCTTGGCAATAAAGTATCCCTGCTAATTATGATATACATAGCACCTCTCTCTGCTCAAATACAGTGTTGTGAGACTTATGAGCATATGTTCATAGCAATCTACACTTTCATCACTATGTGTCCATAGTGGTGAGACACACATTCTACACTGCACACCTCATACTTATGGACATCACATTCAAGACCAGGAAGGTCATAGCTCTGTTGTACTCTACCCTTATCAGCCCACTAAATGAGTAAAAGGATTCCTTCTGTCTGTACCTCACCAGACAACTGCAGCAATTGGAGAAAAAAAATAGGAGTTTGTGACTGGGAGAACACAGGTCCTCCATACATCACAAACATGGAAAGACTAAAAGACCTGTCAGTGTAATTAGTGTCCTGCATGCTGCTGAGAGGTGATCTATGGCTGACCTACAGAGAAGTCTCAGGCCCATCCCTACTGGAAATGCTGGACATCTGCAAATCAAATGGGACAGGAATAACTTGCCTTGGGGTTCTCAACTTAGCCTGTGACATAAACAGAACATGGTGGGTAGACAGATATATCCCCAAGTGACTCAGACTCCTCTTTAGTAGACTACCACTGTATGTTAAGCAGTGCTCCTCTATGACTGTGTTCAAATGCAACCTATGTCCCTCATAGACAGGCCCAGTTGTTGCTGCTTACAAAAGTACTCTGCTAACAATGACCATCTTAAATGCTTAATAAGGGAGCTTGTTTTTTTTTACACAGCTAGGCTTCTACTGCCTCATGCATAGTGATAACTATGTACTCCTAATACTTACAAATCCAATATGTGAGAGATGCATGTAAACAATGAATCTAGAATAAATGCTCTCTCTTTCAGGTAACACCAAACCAGGTATCAAACAGGTTGTTGGTGAGAGATTTGGGAATGCAGGTTGTTGGCAACCTCAACTATGATCACCATGTGTCCACAGTGGTAAGAAATGCCTTTTATGTTGCACAACTCATAAGTAAGGCTATAGCATCTAAAACTAAGGATTTTATAACTGCACTGTACTCGTTCCTCATTAGACCAATAACAGAGTACAGTGCTCCCTTTTGCATATACTTTACCAGATACCTGCAGCAGCTGGGCAGACCTTAGAGGTTTCTCACTACGAAAATCCAGGGACTTCTAACACATTACTTACATGGACAGACTGAAGGCTGTGTCACTGTACTCTGCATCATATCGACTGCTGATAGATGACTTGCAGCTGGACTACAGAGCAGTCTCAAGCCATGCCTTAATGGAAACGCTGCACCTCTGCAAAGCAAATGGGACAAGACTCACTTGATCTAGGGACCTAAATCTAACCTGAGACATCAACAAGACATGCTGGAGAGACAGATACTGTATGTCTCCCAGAGATTGCCACTCCTATGGAAAAAACTGCAAATTCATGTTAAACTGTGATCCTCAATGACCATATTTAGGTGTAACTTGGACAATTGGATGGGAAATCATAAATTAACCCTGGGGGGTTTCACCTATGTCCCTCTTAGACAGGGGCAACCAGTGCTGATCATGGATTTGTAAATATGGACTACATATCTTGTTCTATAAGAGAACAATAGTACAACTTGGCTAGGCTTAAAAAGTACCTAGGGCCATTAGGCTAGTAAACTCCTGTGACCCTAAGACCATTATGGTAGTACCTCATATGAACCTATGAACCTATGCAGGCCTGCCAACACTATATCTCACACATGAGCTGCTGATATAAGTTCAGATGCAGTCTTGCAAAAGTCAGACTTGTGCCATGGAGCTTGTATTAAGTACTGTGTTCTGTAGTCTATGTAGTTAGGTAGAGGTTGTATACTCACTACAATCAAGTGTGTGTGTGTGTGTGTGTGTGTGTATGTGTGTGTGTGTGTGTGTGTGTGTGTGTGTGTGTGTGTGTGTGTGTGTGTGTGTGTATGTGTGCACGTGTGTGTATGTGTGTGTGCTCTTGCTTGACATTACAGAGAGCCTTTTACCACAGCATGTGGGACACTGTTATTACCATATACTCAACAGACACTGCTGATGTCATCAGCTATATCAGATTTTTGGATATGTAGTCATCCCACCAGGGCTGGTCAGACACTGACCTGGTGACCAGGCACACATCACCTCATGCTTTACCGGACAGACTACAGTGTCATGGATTTTAATCTATC